>NW_027413924.1:300000-567500 GCF_048773025.1 Camelus bactrianus | reverse complement strand
CCGAGGGCGCATCGCCCCCCACCCAGCGTGCCCCGTTCAGGCCTACGGAAGCCCTCCGACGTGTACGCCAGCGCTCGGCTGGGCAGGAGGGGTCTGCGGTAGGGGTAAGCAGCGGGCCAAGAAGCGAGCGCTCGCGGTCGGGACCGGGGAGAACCCGTGCGTGCCACCTCGCGAGGAGACGCACCCAAGACCGCGTGGGGACGGGACAGACGCCCGCCCCCCACCGGCACATCACCCGGCCCCACCACGATCGCTCCCACGCCCGGGCGCGAACCCCGCTGAGGGGGACCCACCCGGCGTGCGCCCGGCCACGTCAGTCCCCCCCCCGGTACAGGGTGAGGACTGACGTTCAGGAGGCGGCCCCGGCCCCACCGAGGGTGGGGAGCGGCCACGCCTCGCTTACCGTCTCGACCCCTCCCCCACGCCTCAAGAGAGGCGCTCGGGAGACACGACCACCGCAGGGGTTACCCGAGAGGACTCGCTGGGGACGGGAAGCGATGCCGCCGCTCGGCCTCGGGCACCTGAGGGACAACCTGGAGCGCTCCAGGGGCACCGCAGAGGACCAAGGCGAGACACGCTCACACCCCGACGAGGGGGTACGTGGCGTGGCGGCGGGGCAGCCCTCCCCCCGCCGCGGGGGAGGGCCGCTCGCGAGACAGGACGCCGAGCAGGCGAGGAGGCGAGAGTGTCTGCCGCGTCACAAGACCCCGGCCCCGCCGACACCACAAGGCACGGGAGACCGAGGTCGGGCCGGAGTCCGCACCCCTGCCTTCCCCCCGCCACCCACGGGCGGCAGAGGAGAGGCGAGGGGCCCGCAGGCAGAACGAGAAGAGAAGCCACGTTCGCCATGAACGTCCCCGTCCCTCGTCTGGCGCGGCTTAGGCCCGGCCCGGGGGAGCATGACTTCACCACATCGATCAGGTGAGTGAGTGAGCGAGCGAGCGAGCGAGCCAGCCATGTGGGGCAGGGAGGCCCCAGAGGGGAGGGCCCGGCGAGGACAACCACCAGAGGGGCCTGCTTCAGCCTCGCCAGGCGCCACCCACTCCTCAGTCCTCTCCGAGGAGAGCGGCCAACGACCCCAGGCGGGGAATGCCTGACACGCGGCACGGAGCCTACGGGGGTGGGGTCGTGCCGGCCACCACCGGGTGCCTGCGGCGGGGAGCGCACGGGGTAAAAGACCCACGCCGCCACCTCACCCCACCGCCCTCGGGCCACCAGAGACCGGAGGTGGCACCACGGGCCACGTCAGCCGGACGCACACACGAGAGCCGGCGCGCAGGCCCGGGCGGGCGGCTCAAGTGTCAGAAGCGGAGTCGGCTACCAGGCCAGGGCTCACGCAGAGAGAAGCCCAGAGCCCCGCACGCGTCCGGAGACCCAACACTCGGTGACAGACACCGAGGAAGACCGTGTCAGCACCTATCTGCTGGCAGAAAATGCCCAACACGACAGGAAAAATGACAGCGCCCAGAAACGGGGCGGGTCCACGATTTGCAAGGGGGGACCCCGGGACCTCGGTCCGGCCACCTGCCCCCAGCCCTACCCCCATAAATGGCAGCCCCGAAGCTCTCGGGGGCCATCTGATCGACCGGGGTGGGGGGGTTGGTAGGGGGAGGGGAGAGGGGAGAGGGGAGGGGGATTAGGAGGAGGCTTAGGAGGAGAAGTGGGAATGGGAATGGGAATGGGAATGGGAAGGGACGAGAGGGAGACGGGATCAGGCCGGGGACGCCCTGCCCTTTTCTCGCCCGCGTGGCCGGGGACTCGGGGAGATGCCACAGAGGCGCCTCCGACGAGAGGGCCCCCCACGAGGGACCGCTCCCGAGCACCGGGCCCCGGGCCGGGGAAAGCCTGCCTCCCCCACATCCCTCGCAGGACGCCCCCGTGCCGGTCCCCGAGTCCGGATGAAGTCTCGGTCCCTCCAACGCCACCGGAACCCACGCGGGCAGGCTTACGGGCCGGGGGGCACCCCCTCCCAGGCCTCCCGCGCCAACAGGGGCCGGCCCAGCCACGTCTCCGGATCCATCGGGACTCAGAAAACATTTCATCCAAGGAGGCGCCTCCGACGACCGGGAACCCCAGCGCGCCCGTCCCCGGCCTCACCGCACTGGGCCCGGGCCGCTCCTCGCCTCAGGAGCAGTCGTCCAAGGGACGCAGACGAGGGCCTGACCACCTAGCCGCCGGCGGCCCGGGCGCGGGACACTCTCTCCCTTTCCCCCGCGGCGGCAAGGCGCAGGCCGTGTCCGATCGGCTCGGGTCGGTCTCCGCGGCTGGAGGGGCACAGGCGGATGCTGGTCGACCAGGCCAGGCCACACGGCTTCCCCCGGCACACGAGATCCCGGGAGCGCGGCGACAGTCACCCCCTCATCATCCTGCGAGTCCAATCTGCGCCGAGAGCAGGACGCGCCCGCGGCTCAGCGCCACGGGGACTGTCACCGCCGGTGTCGCCAGCCTCCCCGAAGTCTGCCTCGGGCCCCGCCGCCGAGCCCCATCCCTTGCCGAGGTCGCCGACGCTCGGGAGAAGAGGGACAATCTCAGAGCGGCAGCCAGATGGCGCCCGACAACCGTCGCCAACGTCCCCGGAACCGATCCCGACCGCCGCCGGCCGCCCAAACGCCCGAGCTCGTCCCGGACTGAGGCGCCGGGCGGCCCCGTGGCGTCCGCCTCGGAGCCCGCTCACCCTCGTCACGGCACGGCACGGCACGGCACGGCACGACACGAGGCGACACGACGCGACGCGGCGCGACGCGACCCCGGCAACAGATCAGGGCGGGGAGGACGGAGGGAGCCGGGGTTTGGCAAGACACGGCCGGCCGGGCGGCTGCCGCGAAGGGGACGCGCTCCCCACGCGATTCCCCGGGCGGGGGAGATCACACGGACACGCCGGCGGGGCCGGGGCCCACGCCGCGGGTGGCCCAGAGCGACCAGGACGAGATCCCGGGTTCCCGGGTGGGAGGTTGGGAAGGGGAGGAGGGGAAGAGGGAGGGAA
Source organism: Camelus bactrianus (assembly GCF_048773025.1). Lineage (NCBI taxonomy): Eukaryota > Metazoa > Chordata > Mammalia > Artiodactyla > Camelidae > Camelus > Camelus bactrianus. Next base: position 564,517 of record NW_027413924.1, on the reverse strand, counting down.
GGCGGGGGCTGGCAAACCGAAACCAGGCGAGCGCTCAGAGAACAACGCAGGAATCGGCTTTGGAGTCCGTCCTCTCGAATGCGGGAGGTCTTTCGAAAGCAGACAGGCAAAGCCCAGAAGCTAGAAAAGAAAGGATGAAGACCGCGAACCCCATCGAAGCGGAAAGAAAAATCGATCTCGGCACAGATCGCGACAAAGCCCAAAGACAACAAACGGGCGCCTGGGGAAAACGCACTCGCGGTCGGTCGTGAGAACACGGACGTCAGCACGGCTGACCACAACCGCAGGAAGGAGGAGGGAAAACAAAAAAATGCGGGCGGGGGTTCGGGGGGGCGAGTCGATAGCCACCCGCTCGGTAAATCGAGGTTCAGTGCATCTACACAGAGCAACACTGTGCATGCGCATCCGCGTGTCTGGGTGTGCGTGTGTGTGTCGGTGCGTGTGTTTGACACAGTCAACGTGGACAAGGAAACTGTAGCCCCATCCGAAAAAAAAAAAAAGAAAGAAAAGAAAGAAAGAAAAGAAAGAAAGGAAAGAAAGAAAGGAAAGAAAGAAAGGAAGAAAGGAAGAAAGAAAGAAAGGAAGAAAGAAAGAAAGAAAGAAAGAAAGAAAGAAAGAAAGAAAGAAAGAAAGAAAGAAAGAAAGAAAGAAAGAAAAAGAAAGAAAGAAAGAAAGAAAGAAAGAAAGAAAGAAAGAAAGAAAGAAAGAAAGAAAGAAAGAAAGAAAGAAAGAAAACATGAAAACAAACGACAAAACCCACCACCAAAGGGAAATCAAGTTGTAGAACTACTCTGGGGTTTAAAAACAAAAACAAAAACACCGTAGAAAAAGCACAACCGCAGCCCATCAGGGGTTCCTCTCCTCAACAGTCCAAGAACTCGGTCAACTCCACCTCCTAGAAGCCAGAAAACCAGGGATGAAACACGCGCAGGAGACCCAAACGGACGTTTTCAGTTTAAAAGAAAAAAAAAATAATTTTTTTCCTCCCCCAAATGGGGGAGGGGGCGAGGGGGAGGATGGAGCGTAGAACTCAGCGGCAGAGTGCCTGCCCAGCACGCGCAAGGTCCAGGGTTCGATCTTCAGGACTTCCGTTCAAGTCAATAAGGAAGTCGGTAAGTCAGGCAATCACTAAGTCAGGCAACAAACCAGCAAAAGAAACGAATTACCTCCCCTCCCCGAATAAACAAACAACCACCGAAAGCAACAACAGCAGCAAGAACCAAAAAAAAAAAAAAAAAAAAAAAAAAAAAAAAAAAGGCCTAAATAAATAAATAAATGTAAGTAAGTAAATAAATAAATAAATAAGTAAACAAACAAACACAATTTTAAAAAGGGGAAAACGCACGCATTTCCGTTTCTAAGAGATATCCGGACAGGCCCAGAACCTGGAATCTCGACAGCAAGTTCCAAAAACAAGCAGAAAGTGCCTGCTCCTGACGGAACACGTGATAGAGACCACCGTTCGAGATGGGGCCGGGTGGGCGGGCTGGCGGGCGGACACAGAGCTCTCGACTCATACCTGACAGAATCCGCTCTCCGACAGAAGACAGGAGGCAACACGAATTGAACAACCTTTTATTATAAAAACTCTTATAAAAGTGGCTATAGAGCAACGTATCTCAACATAGTAAAAGCTGCTTATGACAAAACTACAGCCAGTATAATACTCAATGGTGAAAATTTGAAAGCCTTCCCACTAAAATCTGGAACAAGAAAAGAATGTTGTGTCTCACCACTTCTATTCAATATAGCATTGGATGTTCTAGCCATAGCAATTAGACAAGGAAATTAAAACAGTTCTAAACTGGAAGAGAAGAGGTAAAATTGCATTATATATCAATGACATAATACTAAATATAGAAAACCCTAAAAGCTCCACACAAAGACTACTATAGCTGATAAAAGAAAGTGGCAAATTAGTAGGATACAAGATTAACATCCGTAAGTCAGAGGCATGTCTTTACACTAACAATGAAATATCAGAAAATGAAAGTAAATAAGTAATTCCTTTTAAGACTGTATCAAAAAAAAATAAAAAAACTTAAGAATAAATCTGACCAACAAAGTTAAAGACTTATACGTGGAGAATTACAAAATGCTAAGGAAATTAAAAGTATTTAAAGAAATGGAAAGATATCCCATATTCTTCGGATTGGAAAAATTAATATTGTTAAAATGACCATATACCCAAAGCAATCTACAGATTTACTGTGATTCCTATCAAATTACCCAGGACTTATTTCACAGAACTAGGACACATCATACTAAAATTTATATGGAATCAAAATAGACCCAGAGCTGCCTAAGCATTACTGAAGAAAAAGAACAAAGTTGGAGGAATAATCCTTCCAGGCTTCAGACAATACTACAAAGCTACACTAATCAAATCAGCATGGTAGTGGAACAAAAACAGGCATATGGATCAATGGAAGAGCATAGAGATCCCAGAAATCATTCCACAAACTTTTGGTCAAGTAATCTTTGACAAAGGAGGCAAGAACATACAACGGAATAAAGACAGTCTCTTCTGTCAGTGGTATTGGGAAAACTGAACAGCTGCATGTAAATCAATGAAGTTAGAATACTCCCTCACACCATACACAAAGACAAACTCTAAAAGACTTATAACTTTAACCTAAGACAAGGTACTATAAACCTCTTAGAGGAAATCATAGGCAAAACATTATCCCACATAAATCTCAGTAATGTTCTTCTGGATATTCTACCCAAGCAATTGAAATAGAAGCAAAAATAAACAAATGGGACCTATCTAATTAAACTTATAAGTTTTGTCACAGCAAAGTAAACCATAAACAAAACAAGAAGACTACCTACAGAATGGGAGAAAATATTTGTAAAAGATGAATTTGACAAGGGCTTAATCTCCAATATATATAAGCAGCTCATACAACTTTGTAAGAAAAAATCATAACCAATTAAAAAATGGGCAGAAGATCTAAGCAAGCAATTCTCCAAAGAAGACATACAAATGGACAAAAGGCACATGAAAAAATGCTCAATATCAGTAATTATCAGAGAAATGCAAGTTGAAAGTACAATGAGGTATCACCTCACAACTGTCTGAATGGTCATCATTCAAAAGTCCACAAAGAATAAATGCTGGAGAGGATTTGGAGGAAAAGGTATCCTCTATACCATTGGTGGGAATGTAGTTTGGTGCAGCCATTGTGGAAAACAGTATGAAGAGTTTTCAAAAGACTAAAAATACACTTACCATCTGATCCAGCAATCCCATTCCTGGGCTTATGTCCAGAGGAAACCTTCAATCAAAAAGATACATGCACCCCAATTTTCATAGCAGCACTATTTACAATAGACAAGACGTTGAAACAACCTAAATGTCCACTAACAGATAACTGGAAAGAAGTTGTGGTGTATTTATACAATAGAATACTACTCAGTCATAAAAAAAGAATACAATAATGCAATTTGCAGCAACTTGGATAAACCTGGAAAATGCCATTCTAAGTGAAGTTAATCAGAAAGAGAGAAACATTCCATATAATATCACTTAAATGTGGAATCAAAAAAAAAAAAAAAGGCTAACTTATTTACAAAACCAAAACAGACTTATTTACAACACCAAAACAGACTCACAGACATAGTAAACAAACTTATGGTTACCAAGTGGATAAGGATGTGGAAAGGGATAAATTAAAGTTTGAGATTTGCAGATACTAGTTACTGTACATAAAATAGATAAACAACAAGTTTATACTGTATAGCACAGGAAACTCTATTCAATATATTGTAGTAACTTATAGTTAAAATAATATGAAAATGAAGATATGTTGTTCCTATATTATTGAAGTATTGTGATGTACACCAGAAATTGACACAACATTGTAAACTCACTATACTTAAATAAAAGTATATTTTTAAAAATGGGCAGAAGACAGATATTTCTTCTAAATAGACATTTCTCCAAGGAAGACATACAGATGGCTAACAGGCACACGAAAAAATGCTCAATATCACTAATTATTAGGGAAATGCAAATCAAAACTACTATGAGGTTTCACCTATTACCAGTCAAATGGCCATCATTAAAAAGTCCACAAATGATAAACGCTGCAGAGGATGTGGTGAAAAGGGCACCCTCCTACACTGTTGGTGGGAATGTAAATTGGTGTACCCACTTTAAAGGACAATATGGAAGTTAATTTAAAAATTACTTGTTACCATGTGATCCAGCAATCCTACTCCTGGGCACATATCTAGAGAAAAATATAATTCAAAAAGACACAGGCACCCCAATGTTCACAGCAGTACTATTTACAACAGCCAAGACATAGAAACAACCTAAATGTCCATTGATAGATGACTGGATAAAAAATTGTGATAAATTTTTACAATGGAATCCTACTCAACTATATATATATATATATGTATATATATATATATATATATATATATATATATATATATATATATATATATATATATATATATATATATAAGTTGTAAATAATGTGTATATATAATATCATTTGCAGCAACATGGATGACCTGGAGATCATCATTATAAGTGAAGCAAGCCAGAAATAGAAAATTTCTACATTTATAAGTGGAATCTTAAAAAAAAAAAGACACAAATGAACTCACCTGCAAAACAGAAACAGACTGACAGACATTGAAAACAAACTTATGGTTCCCAGGGATGAAAGGGAGTGGTAAAGGATAAATTGGGAGTTTGAAATTTGCATATACTAACTACTATATATAAAACAAATAACAAGTTCATACTGTAAAGCACAGGGAACTATTCAATATCTTGCAGTGACCTATAATGAAAAGGAATATGAAGACAAAAATATGTATGTATATGTATATATATGACTGAAACATTATGAACACCACAAATTACACAACATTGTAAAATGACTATATTTCAATTAAAAAAATGCATAAACGTAATAAGAATAGCATATGAAATACAATTTAGGGACCTGTGGAAATTATTGAAGATCTGGAGAGACCAGCTTCAGTTAGATTAAGTCGAGAGGCTTCTATTACCTTTTCACAGATAGACTGAATGAAGATACAAATCAGACAATAGTAACTAATGTTTGGAGACCACAGAGAAAATGAAGAGGGGTTAGGCTGGGGCCACCGTTCAGTACAGAAGTCTCATGGGCTTCTGGCTTATGCTTCTGAATTGTATGTCCTATGCCTTTTAATGAACATCTGAGTTGTACAGAGATGAGAGAGGTTACACCTGCAGACCCTGAATTCACCGTGAAGCCTGTTTAGTCCTGCAGTATTCTGAGCATTGCTGGAAGGCTCTCTGTCATTTTAATAATATCAGATTTATCACTTTATTTATTGTGCATTTGCTATATAGAAGGCACTTTACATATAAACACACTGGAATTCTTTAAATTCCTAAATAATTGTTGAGTCGTTTCACAGATGAGAAACTTGAGGTTTCTATCAGGCTGATCTATCCACAGTTATAGTTAAGAATCAGCAGTTTGTTGACACTGTCTGCCTTATGCACTTAAAATTAGTGAAAAATACAGCTTTGTTACATGTTTTCAAAATTTATAATAACCAATAAAGAGTCATGAGTTTATCTGAGCATGTCCAGGGTATTTCACACTATACCTCATGTGATAATTTTGTCAATAAACATTTGTTGTTTTCCAGTGTCTATATATCCCTGATTGTATCTGAAGGTTATAAAAAAAGTCCGCACAGAAACAGCAAACAAGGTCTGAGCCAACTGTACACAAAGTCCCCTTGCCCAGCACCATCATGTCAACTCTCTGCACACAGAACTGGTCAGGGAAGCCCCATCAGAACCCGAGTATCTGTGAACTTTTACAAAATAGTGACCTGAATGAAGTGGTGTGGATTTCCATCAAGTATTACAGGCTTTTGTGGATTCATCCCAGAGAAAATTCTTCAGAGATGTGCTGCTAGAAAACTTCAGCCATCTGGTCTCAGTGAGTCTGTCAACAAAGACTTCTTTACTTAAGTATCCAGACAAGCTTCCACATACCTCAGACCTCAATCAGCCCCCATTCATGTCTGGTCAAAGCCACGGCAGCTGTCTGAAGGTGTTTACATCTAGTTTGTCCATCACTACACTGGTGCCTTCCTGATCATGATTCTTGTACTCAGTTCTTTCTTGTATTCAATCTCTAAGACACAAAACAGTGCTGGAAAGTCAGTGATTATTTCTTGCATGAATGAGTAAGTGGATTAAAGATTTACTAAGTAAGTGTAATACTGTAAGCATTAAGCTGTGCAAATTAAAATAACATAGTAGAAAGAGCAGATATTTCCCTTTTCTACATAGAACTTAGATTTCTCTGGTGGAGCTAACATTTATTGGATTGCTTTTGACAAAAAAATATAGTTCAATCAACTGTGGAGTCATCTAGTTCCTTTCTAGTTGAAATCACTGAGCATTCTTAACTCTGTCTTTGCTCTCAGTTCTCTCTGCACTGGCAACAAAAGAGTCTCACTATTTTGTCTTGGAATCAGAGTGATCTTTCTGCTCTGGTGAAACTGTGAATGTTTTCAGTTTTCAAGATGTTTTTCTTCCAGCAGATATTCCTATGGCTTAGTGTAGACTGAGCTGGAAATAAAAATCAACTTCCAGCTTCTCTCTGGAAGGAGCTAGACTGCACATCTATCTCATGGGCTGACCCTCCCAGCTGCTGTCCAAAGTCTACATTCTAACTCACTCCTCTCCCTGGAAGCTGGCAGGGCCCTCTGTGAGCTTGAGCTGGCAGGGGGGTAATCCCTGCAGCTTCTGCCCCTCACTTGACCCAGCAAAAACTACCACGGCCCAGCTTCTCGCTGGAAGGAGTCTGACTGCACATCCAGCACCCTGACTTTTCCAGCTACTGCCTGACTCTGTCCTCTAGCTTGTATGTCACTTAGAGCAAATGGAGCCCAGCACTCATTAGTTTCCTGGAGTCTGCAGAGAACAAAGTGGCAGTTCCTCATGGCCCTGCAGGCTTTCCCACAACTACCCCCCCAGCTTGCTCCAGCAATAGAAACCAGCTCCTACCTTCTCTACAGACAGTGTCAGGCTACACATGCAGTGCCCCAGCTTGTCCAATTGCTGCCTGAGGGCTGGCTTCTAATTTGCCTCTCCTGGGGCACTGACAGTACCTCAGTCTCTTGGGAGCACCTAAAAAAGGCACTATGAGCAAGAACAAGGTTTGAGAGGCACCTAGAAACTGGCTGGGCTGACTTGTGCCAAACATTTCTGACGTAAGGCAAGACTCTGAAGATTGGGAGAGAAGGCTATTTGGTCTAAGGCAAATAAACTAACATGGAGTCAAGAAAAATGAAGAAATAATGAATATACCCTAAGGAAAAAAAAAAAAACCAAAATGAAAACAAAGATACACTCCAAAAACAATGACTGTATGATATGGAGATAAGCGATATACCCAACAGAAAATTCAAAATAGTGTTCCTAAAGATTCTTTCTGAGGTCAAAGGAGTAATGTATGAAAAAAAAGGGGGGGGGAATAAATAAAATAATGTGAAAATACTTTAAAGGAATTATGTAACATCAATCAGTCCAAAGACAAAATATTGGAGGGCCAAGAGGAAGACAGAAAGAAGCAGAAAATATATAGAGATAAATCATATCTGAATTTTGTTCCAAACCTGAGGAATAAAACAGAAATCCAGGTCCAGAAACCCCAAAGGACATCAAGTAAGAGAATTCAAAGTGAATCACACCAAGACACTATAATCAAATTGTCAGAAGTTCAAGACAAATAGAGACTGTTGAAAGCAGCAAGAGAAAAATCAACTTGTTATATAAATACAAGGTAATTCCCATAAAACTACCACTTGATATTTTCAGGAGAAACTTTGGAGGCCAGAAAAGACTGAGATAACATAAGCCAAAATATTGCAAGGTAAAGAAAAACTGCCAACTAAGAATACTACACCTGTCCACAAAAGAAAAAAAAAGGAAAAAAAAGAAAAAAGAAAAAAGAAAAAGAGACAGAGAAAGAATTTCTCAGACAACCACGCCTAAAGGAATGTAGCAAGAACTTTCTTAAAAGAAATGTTAGAGGGAAGTCTTCAAGTTGGAAGAAAAGGATACTAAACAGCAACACAAGAGCAGAAGACAAACTGAAACTTAATGGTAAAGGTAAATATATACAGAAAAACAGAATACTCTATTACTATAATGATGGTAGCAAATTGCTACTAATACTACTATAAAAGTTAAAAGATGAAAGATTTAAAATAACTATAACTAAATTAGATTGCTAGATACATAATAGAAGTAGATGTATGTAAACTGTGATATCAGTAGCATATAATATGAATGGAGAGATAGAGGCTTCTTATGTGCAAGTGAAATTAAGTTGCTGTCAACTTAAAATAGGCTGTTATAACTAACACGTATTGCAAACAAGCCCCTCGGTAACCACAAAGAATATACCTGTGGTAGAGAACAAAAAAAGAGAAAAGAAATAAAAACATATTAATACCAAAAACAATGGAACACAAAAGAAGACATGAAAAGAAAAAGAGAAAAACTGCAAGACAAACAGAAAACAGTTCAAAAATGACAACAGTAAGTCATTCTTGAGCAAACATTATTTTAGCTGTAAATGGGCTAAACCCCCTAATAAAAAGATACATAGTGGCTGAATGGATTAAAAAGCCAAGATCCACCTATATGTTGTCTACAAGAATTCATCTTAGATTTAAGGACACACATAGGCTGAAAGTAAAGTGATGGTAAAAGATATTCCATGAAAATGGTGACCAAAACAAAGCAGGAGAGGCTATTATACTTATCCCAGACAAATGTGACTTTTAGCCAAAAATGGGACAAAAAATGTATTATGTAATTATAACCATGTCAATTCACTAGGAAGGTATAACAATTGCAATTATTTATACACATCTAATATCAGATCATCTAAATATGTAAAGCAAACATTGACAGATGTGAAAGGAGAAATTGAATGCAATACAATAGTAAGCATTTCTATACCTGATTTTCAACAGTGGATAGAACATTGAGACAGAAATCAATAAACAACCAGTGGACCTAAACAACACTTTAGACAAATGGACCTAACAGACATACACAGAACTTTTCATCCAGTTGCAGAATAATTCACACTTGTTTCAAGTGAAAACAAAATATTTTCCAGGATAGATCACATGTTATGTCACAAAAGGGACCTTACAAATTGAAGAAGACTGACATCATACCGAGAATCTTTTGTTGCACAATGAAATGAAACGAGAAATCAATTACAGCACAAAATTAAAAAACTCCACAAATATGAGGAAACTAAATAACACAATCTCAAAAACCACTGGGTCAAAGGCAAAATCAAGAGAACTGCTGATTATAAAATTTGAATTTGAGAAAGCATAACTCACTTCTTCTCCCTAAGACTTTTAGATAAAACTAGACTCATCACAAGGCAGATGTCTGTTATTTATGACTTATTAACTGTGACTAATGGCAAATTATACCTCTACATGCAACAGGACACCTTTCATGTGAAACATTTTACTAAGTGCTTAGGAGTATTGATTTTTAAACTGAGGTCATGTTTAAAGTGTTCTGTATAGAAATCAGTGAATTAATTGTGAATGTCTATTACTCACTTCAATCACAGAGAATTCAGAAGCAATGTCCAGCCCTGCACATGACTGAACAGGATTCATGCAGATCTTGGGGTTAGCAGGTGCAGATTCTCTAACTACACACCTCAGATGTCCATTACCAGACATGTGGACAAAGTCAGCATCACAAGCCTGTGGCTCCAGGGACTTCTACACTGAAAGATGGCCCTATTCTGACCCTCCAGTGACCTGAGGTCTCCCATTTCTTTCTACCTCTCGGCTTTGATGGTCATTCAGCATTGCTTCCCCAGGGTCACACTCACTCCCACTGGTCTGACAGTAACAGAATCTTCCAATAAGTTTCAGGTATTTCAGTCCTTCAAAAATTTCCACAGGACCCTATGTGCTGCTCTATCCACTGCAGTTTCTCTCAACATACAGCCATATTTAAGGAAAAAATATAATTTCTACATTGTTTTCCAGTGTTTAAATGTGAACGAAGTTTACTTACAAAATGAAAACTGGATGGATTTGTACAAGAGGGAAGATAAGTATTTTATTTAAAATTGGCAGCCATTTTCAGAGGATGCAGTTACTAATCAAAACTATGACACTGAACTCAGGTCTGATCGCTGACCCCTCACTACCCTCCGTGCTCCACACTCACAGGAGCACTGCTGTTGTCCTCTGTGCCTCCTGCACCTGTGCTGTTTTCAGCTGACCTCATTCTGACACATACACCAGCACAACTAGACAGTGAGCCTCTGCTTCCTCAGTCTCCCTCCACTGTGTTCACCAAATGACTAATGCACATCAGATGCCAATCAGCCGTGAGTGAGGCATCTTTCTCCTGTGCCCAAGGGACTGAGACAAAGACAGCCACTCTCATTTTGGTGTAATGTGAAGACTTTCAACAGCACAAATACTGGGAAGGAGAATATTCAATTTCTGGGCCACAAAACATCTCAGGGACCTAGGGAAACATAACCAGAGCCCCTTAAATCTTTTATTACTTCTTGGTTTTATAGAGAAGATTCAGGCCTGTGGAGAAGCCTGCTCACCTACTGGCAACAGAGAAAGAGGAAGGACTTGCTTCTTTGTGATTGCTCTGTCAGGATCACAGCTAACCTCCATCAGTCTCTGGATTTTCATTTACAAAAAGTTCAAGCACTAAAACACAACTGAAAAAGGAGAAAGAAGCCACGACATTTTAATTTTCCACAATACCCAGGCTCACCTGCCACAAATCCCCTAACCATCACCTGGCACTGTGCTCTAAGAGAAACAGAGACCATTTCTCCTCTCCCAGATTCAGAACTAATATGGCTTTACATGCTGCTGCTTATATAGAAAATATGAATTCTCTTAATTTACATACAAGTAAATAAAGTCATTGAATTTTATATGTTAATGAATCCATGCTACTTAGAGTCTTACTCAATTCCCCCAACCCTGAAACCCAGGAGGCCCTGATTAACACATGTGTATTTCACTCTCCACCTCTATGGAAGCCTCTCTGAAATTACTCAGATTTACTATTCTTTGTTTATTCACTGATTCTCCAGTATCCACCTCAACCCTCTGGAAACCTCATTCCCTCCCTGTCTACCTTGCCCCTGCCCCTCAGGATACACTTATCCTCACACATCCTGCCTCTACTATGTAGGGTTTTAAGTAATGTCACTTCCTCAACAATGGCTTCTGTCCCATGTAATTGGCTACTCACCAAGGAACTTCTGAATTTACTCCATAATAGAGTAGTTTAATTAGTAATTAGTACTCCATGCTGAAGAGTTCAGTGACACCCAAAGCTCAAGTTTCTCAACATGTGTATCATAAATGGAACATCCCATATGTAGATTTCACTGAATATGTCACTACTTCATGAGTCCTATAATACAAATGGTGAACCACGATTAACAGGAAGACAATCAAAATAAATCTGGTTGATGTATGTCTTCTTTTTAACAATATATTTTCCATTTAATGAGGTAAATCATGTAAACACAGTTATGGAACATATATTATGTCTACAGATTATTTCTGTTTTTTTTTTTTTTTAACAGTCTCAAAAGTAACTTTCTCAACTTTGCACAGAAGTGTCACTGTGGATTCTGTTTTTTCTCAGTACTGTAGAAAATCTGAAACAAAAAGTTCTGTGCTTGTCTTTATCTAAAATAACTTGTAATGTATCTGCATTCTCTCAGATTATGAACCCAAGTGTGTCCATCTATGTCCTTCTACTATGGTCTGTCTTTGTCTACATGGTGCACACGATGCTTCAGCCTCACCCCTTGTTATAGTGTATTCTCAGTGCTGTCCTGCCTGTGAACAGTTGTAAGCTGTTCTTCTGAGGGGGAGCAAAGTCTGTAATGACCTACATTGCCATTCTGGTGACATCACCCCACAATATTTTTTATTTCATTTCTGATATCTTCTTTAACCCAATAGTTTATAAAGAGTATGCACATTAATTTTCACACATTTGTGAAATTTCCTATTTTCCTCTGTCATTAACTTTTGGTTTTATACCATTATTGTCAGATATGATACTTGATATGATTTCAATCTTCTTACATTTGCTGAGCCTTGTTTTGTGACTTAACATATGACGTACCTAGAGAATGTTTCTTGTGTGCTTGAGAAGAACTTGCATTCTGTTGCTACTGGGTGGAATATTGTGCATATGTCTGTTAGGTCTATTTCTTTAAAGATGTAGCTCAAGTAAATATTTCTTTATTTATTTTCTGTCTTTAAAAACATAGACTGAGAGTGAAGGGATGGAAAAAGATACTTCAAACAAATAGGGAAAAAAGGGGTGAGCTACACCTAAAACAGTCAAAAAGACATTAATCTAGCAAAGGTCAAAAGAGGCAAAGAAGGTCATTATGTAATGACAGAGGAGTCAATCCATCCAAAAAATGTAAAGATTATAAATATTTATGCATCCAACATCAGAGCAACTACATATATGTATAGCAAAAACAAGCTAAATGGCAGAATAAACTACAGTATGATAACAGTTGAGAACTTTAACACCCCACTCTCCACAAGTGATAGATCATCCAGACAATAGTTCAATATAGGATCAGTTGACATGAACAACACTAAAGATCAAATGGTCCTAACAGTCATATATAAAATATTCTGTCTAACAAAAGCTGAATATACATTCTTCTCAAGTGTACACATTTTTTTTTCTAGACAAGACCACATATTAGGTCATATATCAAATTTCAACAAATTCAAGACTGAAATTATATCAAATGTCTTCTCTGATCATAGTATAAAACTAGAAATCAGTAGGAGGAGGAAAACTGGAAAGCTCATGAACATATAGAAATTGATCAACACCCTCCTAACCAAAGAATAAATTTAAGAGGAAATAACAAAGTGTCTTGAGACAGACTAAAATGGAAACAAAGCATACCAAAGCCCATGAGATATAGCAAAACCAATTCCGACACAGTGATTTATTACAATAAATGCCTAACTTAAGAAATAAGAAAGAGCTCAAATAAACAATCTTACTTTTCTCCTCAAGGACCTGGAAAAAGACCAAACTGAGCCAAAGTTAGCAGAAGGAAGAACATAATAAAGATTACGGCAGAAGTCAATGTGATAGACAAAAAAACAGTAAAATTTAGCAATATTAAGAGCTAGTTTATTAAATAAATAAACAAAATTTTGAACTTTTAGCTACACTACACAAAGAAAAGGAGAGAGGACCAAAATCAACAAAATTATAAATAAGAGAGAAGACATTGCAACTCTACCACAGAAATAAGAAGGATAATAAATGACTATGAACTACATGCAGATAAACTAGACAACCTAGATAAATGGAAAAAAAAAATTCTCAGAAACATACCTACCAAGAGGGAATTAGGAAGAAATAGAAAATCTAAACGAACCATTTAACACTGTGGAGAATAAATCTGTAATCAAATCTCTTCAAATGAAGAAAAGCTCAAGATCAGACGGTTTCACTGGTAAATTTTACCAAATATGTAATGAATTAATGCCAATCCTCAAGTCTTTTAAAAAATAGATGAAGAAGGAAAATTCCCAAATTCATTTTACAAGGCTAGCATTGCTTTCAAACTGCCAGAGAAGAAAATTTAGATCAATAACCCAGATGAATGTAGATTTTAAAATTCTGAATACATACTAGCAAATCAAATAAATGTGATGCCATCGCATTAATAGAACAAAAGAAAAAATATAATGATCAATCGATACAGGAAAACACTGAACAACCTAGGTATAAAATGAATGTAACTCAAGGCCACGGTTCAAAACATACTCAGTAGTGGAAGTCTGAAACTTTCCCCTACTGTCAGGAACAAGGCAAAGGAGCCCACCCCCACCACTCAGCACAGTAATTGGAGTCCTAGCCAGAGCAGTCAGGTAAGGAGGAGACAGGAAAGTCATCAAAACTGGAAAATAAGAAGTACAAATATCTCTAGTTTAAGATAACATGATTATATCTATAGGAAGTCCTAAAAACTTCACCAAAATCCCATTAGAACTAAGCAGCATAATCAGTAAATTTGCAGAATAAAAATTTTAAATGCAAAAATCAGTCATATCTCTATACACTGAAAATTATCTGAAAAAGAAATAAAACAATTCTATTTATAACAGCATCAAAAACAATAAAATAATGACTAAATTCATCCAAGGAGATAATATATCACTCTAAGAAATAAACTAAAACATACAGACAAATGTAAAGTTATCCCTTGCCTATGGATTGGAAGAATTAATATTGTTAAAATGTCCATACTACCCAAAGCCATCTGTTGATTTAATTCCTATCAAAATCCAGTGGCATTTTTTAAAGTAGGAAAAAAATACAAAAATTTATAAGGAACCACAAAAGACCTTGTACATACAATGTTGGAGATATTGCACTCTATATCAAACTATAATATAAAGCTATAATAATCTAAATAGCATGGTACTGCCATAAAAACAATGGAATAGAACTGAGAGTCAAGATAAAATCCCATGCATGTAAAGTCAACCAGTATTTGACAAGGTGGTCAGGAAGACTCAGTGGAGCAAAGACAGTCTTGTTAATAACTGGGCTTGGAAAATTTTATATTCACATGCCAAAGAATAAAATTATACCTCTATCTAACACCACTCTGGAAATTAAGTATAAAGGAAAGAAAGGCAAATATAAGACTGGAAGTCATAAAATTCCTAGAAGAAAACAGTAAAAGTCTTTTTAACACAGGTCTTAAAAATTATTTTTGATGATACTTTAAGCATAAACAATTAAAAAAAAAACAAATGAAACTACATCAAACTAAAAATCTCCTACACATTGAGACAATCAACAAAATGAAAAGACAGCCTATATCATGGGGAAAAAAAATCTAAAAATCTTATAACTAATAAGGAGTTGATATCCAAAATACATATCATACAACTCAAAAGCATCAAAACAAATAACCCACTTAAAAGCTGTGCAAAAGACCTGGAAATACATTTTTTCCAAAGAAAATACATGAATTTCCAACAAATACATGAAAATGTGCTCAACATCACAAAACATTAGGGAAATTAAAATCAAACACGCAAGGAGATTTCAACTCAGGATTATTAGGATGAATTTATCAAAAAGACAAGAGGCTTACTATTAAACGCTAGCAAAGATATGGAGAAAAGGGAACATTTGTGTACTTTTGATTGGCTGATGAGTTGGTTTGGCCTCTATGAAAAACACTAGAGAGGTTCCCCAACATTTAACAAGACTACCATATGACCCAGAATTTCCACATTTGGGAAATGTATCTAAAATAATTGAAAACATTATGTTGAAGAGATATCTGCACCCATGTTCACAGCAACATTATTTATAACAGCCAAGAGATGATAACGACCTATCAACAAATGCTTGCATATAAAAGTTGTGCTATATTTAGACAATGGAGTATTATTCAGCAATATAAAGAAGGAAATTCTGCCATTGGTGACAATATGGATGGACGTTGAGGGCATCATGCTAAGTAAGAGAAGTCAGGCAGAGCAAGACAAATACTGTATGACCTGATTTATATGTGAAAAAAATAAACAAAAATTAAAATATCACATTTTTGGTTACCAAAGGTGGGCAGTGGGAAGAGGGAGAATTTGGTGTAGGAAGTCCAAACGTACCAACATCCAGTTATGGGATAAACAAGTATTGAAATGTTATGTACAACGTGAATACAGTTAACAGTGCTCTATGGTATATTTGAAAGCTGTTAAGCAAGTAGACCTCAAGTGTTCTCATAACAGGAAAATATATTTTGTTTCCCTTGTTTTTTGCATCTACATTTAGATGATGTATGTTAACTAATCTTATGTGATAATCATTTCACAATATATCAAAGTCAAATCATTATAATATGCATTTGAATCTTAAACAGCACCATATTATATCTCAATAAAACAGGGGGTGGGTAATTTAAAACAGTTTTACAATAATTTTCTTGAAATTAAAAGAAAATCTTGAAACAAAAGAAAATGGAAACACAACTTACTAAAACTTATAAAATACCATGAAAAGAATTATGAGTTTATTACAACAAATTAGTATGACAAGAAAAAAGAATTGCAAATAAACAACATTACTTCTCAAGGGAGTAGCGCAAAAAAAAAAAATCCCACTAAGTTCACAAGTAGCAAAGAAATGAAATAACAAATGTGAGAGAAGAAATAAACAAAGACTATAAATATTAGAAAACATCAATGCTAGAGGTTGTTTTTGAAATGGTTGGTAAAATTGACAAACTGAGCTATACTAACAAAGGGTAAAACAATATGCAAATGAATCAGAAATGAGAGGCAATATTATAACTGATACAACAGAAATACAACAGGTTATAATAGGTGACTATCAACAAATAAACACAAATAACTCGGATATCCTGGAAATAATAAACTCTAGAAATATAAAAACTACCAAAACTGACTAATAAACAAAACAGAAAATCTGAACAAACCAATGATGAATGAAAAGATTGTATCAGTAATAAAAAAAAAAAAAAAAAAAAAAACATAAGAAGAGGCTAAGACCAGACAGTTTCATTGGGATATTCAACCAAACATTTAAATAGAATTAATACAGTCATCTCAAACTTTTTAAAAACATGAAGAGGAGGCATATTTACAAACTCATTTGATGAGTCCAACATTACCCTGATATCAAAGCTAGATAAGAACACTACAAGGGGGAAAAAAAAACCGGCAAGTATTACTGATAAATATAGATGCAAAATTTCTCAATGAAATATAAGCAAATCAAATTCAATGGTATATTGAAAAGATCACATACCATGTCAAGTGGAATTTATCCCTAAATCCAAGGACAATTCAACCTATGTAAATCAAACATGTGATGCATCACATTAATGAATGAAATATAAAAATCGTATGGTAATCTCAATTGATGGAGAAAAACATGTGAAAAAATTAAACAACCTTTCATAAAAAAACAAACAAATAATAAAAAACCTCAACAAATTGCTATACAAAGTAAGTAAGTAAACATAATAAATGTCATACTGGACAAATTCACAGCAAACATCATACTCAATGGTGAAGTGTTTTCTGACAAAAATATAAAGAAAATGTGCACTCACCATTCCTTTACCACATAATACTGGAAGTCCTGGCCAGAGCAATTAGGCAAGATAAATACATAAAAGTAATCAAAATTGAAAAGGATGAAGCAAAACTATTTGTTTGCATTTAATATGATCTTATATGTAGAAAATCCTAATGATTCCATCAAAAACCTATTACAAATAATAGACAAATTCAGTCAAGTTGCAAGATACAAATATCAACATGTGAAGAGCAGTGTGTTTCTATATACCAACAATAAACAATTTGAAAAATAAGTTTCAAAAGCATTCATATTTAAAATGTCATCAAAAAAATTAGGAATAAATTAAACCAAGTAGGTAAAATATCCTTACAGTGAAAATGACAAAACACTGATTTAAAAAAAAAAAAAACTGAAAAAAAGATAAATGGAAAAAATTTTCATGGTTATGAATTGGAAGTATTAAAACTGTAAAAATGTCTGTGTCACCCAAAGCTGTCTATAGATTCAATGCAATCCCTATCAAAATTCAAATGACTTTTACACAGAAATACAGAAAACAAGCCTAAAACTTGTATGGAACCACAAAACACCCCTAATAGCCATATCAACCTGGTCAAATAATTAATCTAGAGATATCACAATTCCTAATTTCAAACTTTATTACAAAACTATAGTAATCAAAAATGATAGGTAACAGTAAAAAATGGAGACCAAGTCCAATGAAACAATCAAGTGCTCAGAAACAAACCCACTTATATAGTGTCAACAAGTACTTCACACGGGAACCAAGAAAATGTAAAGGGAAAACTATAGACTCTTCAATAAATTGTGCCGGAGGAAAACTGGATAATGGCCTACAGATGAATACAATTGGACCCCTTTCTTGCAGCACTCACAGAAATTAACTCAAAATGGACTGAAGGCTTAAATGTAAGACCAAAAACTAAAACTACTTGAAGAAAATGTAAACAAAAAGCTCCTTGCTGTGGTTTTGGCAAGTATTTTTTGGATATGACACCAAAGGTTCAAGTAACAAAAGCAAAAACAAACAAGTGGAACTACAGCAAATTTAAAAAACAACAACAACAAAAAAAACCAAACCAAACAAAACAAAACAAAAAAGCCCCCAAAAAAACCTCCATAGCAAAACAAATAATCAGCAAACTAAAAAGCAACTACAGAATAAAATAACATACAGGCAATTTTTTTTCCATTTTTTAATCAAAAAACTTTTTTTTAAAATATATAAGTAAGTCATAAAATAATAGTAATAAAATAAAAAATTAAAAATTAAAAATAGGCTAAAGGACTTGAGTAGATTTTTTTTCAAAAAGACATATAGATGGCCAATAGGTACATGAATAAATGCTCAACATCACTAATCATCAGGGAAATGCAAATCAAAATCACAATGACACATCACGTCACACCTGTTAGAATGGCTATTATAAAAAAGAAAATGAAAATTTGCAAGAATATGAAGAAAAGGTAACACTTGTTTAATTTTTCAGTCAAAATATAAACTGGTACAGTCGAATGAATAAAAAAGAATTAAATTGGACCCCATCTTACACTACTCACAAAAATATCTCGCAATAAAATAGTCAAATTGTGACTTGAAATCATAAAACACCATAAAAAAAAATCATAGAGTAAAATCCCCTTGACCTTGATCTTGTAAATAATGATTATTTAGATATGACTCCAAAGTACAGGCAACCAAAGCAAAAGCAAAAAGAAACAAGCAGGACTAAGTCAATGTAAAAACTTCTGCATAGAAAAGAATTTGAAAAACTTAAAAGACATCATATGGAATGGGAGAAACTATTAGCAAACCATCTTTTGATAAATGGTATTTATGAAGTATATAAATACCTCATACAACTTAGCAGCCAAAAAAATAAAATCTAATTAAAAATGAATAAAATATCTGAATAGACATTTTCCGTAAGAAAACGTACAAATGTCCAACATGAAAAGGTTGTCATTAATCATCAGGGAATTGCAAATCAAAACCACGAGACCTTATCACAACTGTTACAATGGCTACAGTCAAAAAAGACAAGTGAGTACAAGGATTGGAAGGGATGTGAAGAAAATCCTTGTGTGTTGTTGGTAAAAATGTAAATAACCACAGCCACTAGGAAAAGCAGTATGGAATTTCTGTCAAAAATTAAAAGTAGTAGCCAGGTGTCCAAGCACCATTTGTCAAAGAGACTATCCTTTGCCCACTGAACGTGTTTTACTTCCATCTCAAATGGTAGTTGACCTAGGATACAGGGGTTTACTACTGGGTCCTCTATACTGTTAATTTAAACCATGTGTGTATTTTAATACCAATATCATTGTTTCTCATACTGTAGCATTGTGATTTAGTTCTAAATCAGGAAGTGTGATGACTCCCAACTTGTTCTTTCCCAGGATTGCTCTGGTGTCTGGGTCTCTGGTAGTCACATAAAAAAATTTTAAGATTTATTTCTCTCCATGTGTAAAAAATGCTGTTGGAATATTGATAGAAATTGCACTGAAACTGTAAATGGCTTTGGGTATTATGGACATTTTAACCTTTATTCTTCTGTTCCATTAGCCATACTTCTGGCCCAGTGTATCTTTCCACTTGTTTTGTCTTCTTCAATTTTTTCCATAGAAGTCTTATAGTTTTCAAAGTACAAATTTTTCACTTCCATAGTTAAGTGTATTCTTAGGTATTTTATTGGTTTTAATGCTATTTTGAATGAGGAAACTCTAGCATCTTCAACAAATGTTGCTGGGAAGATTGGAAAACCACAAGCAGAAAAATGAAATTGGACACCTACTTTCCGCTACTCACAAATATAATTTAAAATGGATTAATGACTGAAATGTAAGACCTCATACTTTAAAACTCTTAGAGGAAAACATAGAGAAGAAGATACTTAACTCTGGTTTGGGTAATAATTTTGGGATATGACCCCAAAACACAAGCCAGAAAAGCAAATATCAACAGGTGGGACTACATCAAACTAAAAAGATCCTGCACAGCAAAAGACATAATCAGCAAAATATAAAGCCTAATATAGAGTAGGAGAGAATTTTTGCAAATCATATATTGGATGGAGGGTTAATATCAAAATATACGTGGACCTCATATAACACAATAGCAAAAAAAAAAAAAAAAGAAAGAAAAAAAAGAGTAGAAAACCCAATATAAAAAATGGGCAGTGAATCTAAATTTATATTTTTCCAAAGAAGACACCCAAATACACAAAATGTACATGAAAAGATATTCAACATGACTAACAATTAGGGAAATGAAAATTGAAAGTGGAATGAGATATCCCCTCCCTCCTGTCAGAAGGGCCATCACCAAGAAGACAAGAGACAGTGCTGGCCAGGATGAGGATAAAAGAAAACCCCTGTACACTGTCGGTGGGGATGTAACCTGGTTCAACCACTATGGAAAAGCTATAGAGGTTACCCAAAAATTAAAAACAGAGCTACCATATGCTCCAGCAGTCCTCCTTCCTGGTGTGCATCTGAAGGAAGTGAAAACAGGGTATTGAAAAGATAGGTGCATTCGCATGTTTATTACAACATTATTCACAATAGCCAAGATATGGAAATGACCTGAGTGTCTAACAATGAAAGAATGGATAAAGAAGAAATGGCATTGACATACAATGGAATATTATTCTGCATTATGAAAGAAGGAATTTCTGCCATTTGTGATATTACAGATTGACCTTGAGGGTATTATGCTTGGTGAGATGAAATAAACAGAGAAAAGACAAACGTAAGATATCAGATATACAAAAACAAATGAACAAACAAAAAACAAGCAAGCAAACACTTAGAAACAAATTGTAAAATGGTGGTAACTAGGTGTCGGGGTGGAGGAAACGGGGAGATGTTAAAGGGTACAAATGTGCAACCAGAAGATAAATAAGTCATGCAGATCAAATGCACAGCACAGTGATTACAGACTGCAGTGCTGTACCAGTCTCCAAAGTTCCTAAGGTACTATCTTGTGAATATTCTTGCCACAAAAAATAAAGAAAATTATACTTGTGAGTCATGTGAGAGGTGTTAAATCTGTTTGTGATCACATTGCTGTATGTAAGTGGATCAAATCAACACACTGCAGACTGTGAAAAAAGAAAAAGTAGAGCTGCATGATTTCACTTACTCGTGTAATCTAAAAACAGCCGAATTCACACAAAGAACAGAGTGGTGGTTGTCAGGGCCTGGGAGTGGGGAAATGAGAAGATGCTCAAAGAGTACAAACGTCCATGTTTAAGATGACTAAGTTCTGGGAAATCTCATGAACAGCATGGTGACTACAGCTCACAATGCTGTATTATTTATCTGAAAGTTACTGAGAGCAGATCTCAAAAATTCTCACCACAAAAGGGAATTTTATGAGTTTATGGAAGTATCCTTATTGTGATAATCATTTCACAATATATATCTGTATCAATTCACCACATTACTTACTGGTAGGGCTGTGTCTGGGTCACTGTCTCTCAGGACTCAGAATTAAGTGAGTCTGTTTCACTTCATGGCTGAACATATTCAAATGGCCTGTTTATAAAATAAAAATAAAATGACTAATAATTCATTGTGACTGACTTCAAGAATTTTTTGTTGTTTTTAATTTTGTACCCATGCCTACATTTCACACTACTGGAACAAAATCAAATATACACCAAAACAAATAGCACATTACAATAATGATACCAGAGTCGTGAACATAAATATTCAATGTTTCTTCCTGATGTTTTCTAATCAGAAATGTTTTTTAAAATATTCAAACTCACCAGGTCCTAGCTGATAGCTATTGACAAAAGTCAAATAAGACAAAATGACAGACAACCCTGCAAGTGGTTTTAGATAATTCCATATTTTGTGCCAGAAATTAATTACCTCTTAGAAAATCACATAAAAATACTTGAAGCTCAAACCCTGGAACGTTTCTCAATTTCATCAAACTCACATGTTATTATCATATCTGTGTCCATTTAGGTGATGAGGTAGGTAAAGATAAAAAGTGATCTGTTCTTCTGTGTTTAGTACAATTAAAATAACTAAAAATGATTATAAAATGCTTCTAAGAAATTAGATAAGATCTAGAATACAGATGGAGATATGAAAATGCTTTTCCTTGCTCTGTACAAGAGTAGTAGCCCATCAGGTACAAATGTGTCAGATGACAAGGTATCTTCATGTTAAAAACAATGCCATCACTGCAAAGGAAAGCTTTACTGATTGTACTGAAATAAAAGAAAAAAATAGAATTGGAAAAAGATCACGTTGCCATAAAATTGCTCATGGTCACAAATAGTATAGAGAAGCAACTGTGGCAGATGTAAAAAGACGTAGAAGCCATCATTCCTCCACTGAATATGATTACACCAAATTGTGACTTAATCATTTACCAAATTATGACTTAATCATTTCATAAACGTAATGGATAACATTTCTGCTTCTATAATTTAAAATATAATAACCTTTAAAATATTCTATGAGAGGTGTGGTAGTCAAATTTGTGTTCTAAGAAGTACTTTAGACACACCTAAGAATAACTAATGGTCAGAAAGATCAAATGCAATCAGCTACCACCCCATGCAAATTAATGGCATTCAGCAGATATTCATATATAAAATATGTATTAGTGTACAATATTTAAATAAAATCAAATATTGTATTAATATCTAATGTAAAATATCAGGAAATGTGCTGTGCCAAAATTGGAAGCGTCCTGGTGTAAACAGATTACAATTTTGTATTCAGTTTTCATAATGGGATAATACTGTGAACTGAGCAGAAATTGTAAAGAGATTTCTCCAAGAAAAATTCCTGACCACATCAAAAGTTGCACACTTACTATAAGGCCTTTCCCCATGTTTACTCTCAGTGTCAGAAAGTGACTTGGATCTAGAATAGGAGAATAAAAAAACTTTAACGAGACATAGGAAAGCACTCTCTGTTAAAGAAAATAAATCAAAAGAAAAAAATGAAAGGGAAATTAAGATTCTACAAATACAAATACCAATTTTTATGGGAAAGGGTTAAAATTGAAAAAAGATTATATTCTTATTTCACCTTTTGAACAAAGGTATAGAAATCTAAGCTAAATAACTTCATATTTTGCATTTATTAGGAGAAAATGTATTTGCAATGAAAAGCAGTCATTGTCCTGCCTTTTAAATATTCTGACGATTTAGCTTTGAATATATTTCATCTCAAATGGTCTTAAGCAGTATGTACAATGGTTGGTATTTTAAAAATCGCCACTGTATTTGAAACTTATAAAAGTAATTCACAATTTTTAAAATTATATTCTTGTAAGAATTTGGTAGTGGCCTAGGTATTATTTTTAACAAAACTGGTCACCCTGGAATGCTGCAAAAGGTTTTTCAATAAGCTTATACTTACATATATTTAATACTGTCACTGTATTAATATTACGGAAACAACAGGCCAGCCAAGAAATAAGCACCACTCGGAGGGTTGGAATACTCAGATTTATTACACTGGCAGGCTCAGAGGGGCTTCTGCTCTGAAGCTCTGAGCACCTCCAAAACTTGTGCATTAGGCTTTATAGAGTTAATTGCAAGCATGGGGCTATTAGCCAATAAGGTGTTAACAGCAAAAGCAGGGAATCAGTACACTGGAATTTATCTATTAGGAACAGAGCATGTTACTTTTGGGAGCCCATGATTGGGTTAACAAATTGTAACAGACCCCAGCCACTCATCTCCTTAAAGAAGAACAAATGTGCTTAGTTAACTGCCTTGCAAACAGGCACCTGTGCATCCGCATGCCAGTCTCCTGGCCGTAAAAAGCAGAGACAATGCCTTGCTTACATAGTTGAGGTTTTAGATAGAACTCTGCTCATTGCAAAGCAACAACCCAGGCCCTCAGCTATAAACACTGGGTGTGTCTGCTGTTAGATAGTCTTCTATGCCCAAAACAAGGAGCTGGCTGGGCTGGTGGCCTTTTCTAACATATCTATAAGGATATATCTTGTTCCCCTCTTCCCATGACTTCCCTAAAGATAAACAAAGCCTTTGCACTCACTTTGTAGTGATTTCTACAATCTCAATCCCACCCTGTCTTTCCTTAAATTCCTGTATTCCATCACACAACTGTTAGTGATTTTGCCTTTGATTGTACACAATAAATGTGGGAGCATTTGAGAGGCTCGTGGATTTGGCTCCCGACTCCCTCTCCCTCTCTTGACTTTTTCCACAGAGTCTTGAGTAATTCATTCAGTCTCAGTGGGACTTCTGCTGGCCAGAACCCAGTTACTGGCACTTGTTGAGCTAGGATTTATGAGTTAACTTGTTAGCCCAGTAAACCAACACTTATTAAACTTCAGATTTCTGAGTTAGCCCAGCAGTACTTAGATCAGTAAACTGACACTTATTACACTTAGATTTAAGAGTTAGCTTGTTAGTCCAGCCCGGCTTTTCCTTCTCATTATGAGAAAATCTCAATCGTGGCAATATTTTGACTTGAAAATGAGATAAGCTAAGAAGCACATTTTAAATATAAAATATTTTAAGTACAAAATAAATAATTGTATTCCTTTAAAGACAGGAAATTAAAAGCATAATAAACTCTGACTTTGACACACAAAATATAAAAGTTAATATAATGTGTTTTCATACACCTCTTTCCCTGTTTCAGTAATTTCTCAGCCCCTTTCACGTTACACCCGAGTCCCCGCCCGTGACCTGTGGTGTAAACACCTCCGACCACACGGGGAAAGGGGGACCCAGGCAGTGAGAATGAGGGGCGCGAACACCCCCGTGGCCCCGGTGGACGCGGACCCTCACCCCCTCCCAGCAGGTGAGGACAACAGTCGAAGCGGGTCCGCCAGCGCACCAGTCCCCTCCCTCCTGGACTGGAAACCCAACTCGGCCAGGTCCACACACACCCCGGTGTGAAGCTGGCTTAGCGTGCGGGGAAACCGGCATTACCTCAGACAGCGAGCGAGGAGGGTCCTCCTCCTGCAGGAACGAGGGCCACGCGGTCCCGAAGCCGCCATGGCGCCGCCCGCTCCGCCCTGAGGAAAAGGAGCGTCGCCCCCAGGGAAGACGCCGACCACGTCTGTCGCGGAATGCGCATGCGCCCCACCATCTAAGAAATGTTGGCTTCGCGCGCCCCCTGCTGGTCCTTGAGGGCAATGCTGGATGTTCAGAACTCACTGGAGAACACATGACCCGTCCCAGCCATGATGCTAAATCACTGGAAATCTTAGTGCCCTGGTCTCTTTGTTAATGTCACTGGTGATGCTCTGATCCAGCCATGTCTGCTCTCTTGCCTGGATCATGCCTCGCTCCTTGGAACCACGCCTGGATCAGATGCAGAAGAGTCTCAAATCCCATATTTAGAGATGATCAGGGTTGGTCTGGAATCCAAACCCAAATCTCTCAACACCCTGGGGTCCTCTGAGGAGTGTGGTTTTCTCAGAACCGTCTGTTCCATGTCAGAAGCAGACCAAGCCTCAGGTAGCTTAGAAGGAATGTCATGCAGCCCATGCTTTGGACAGTTCTCAGTTCTGACCTGCATAATCTTGAGACCCTTTTGTAATTTCTAACACTCTGTTTTCTCATACCTGTATTGATGTTTATTTATGGCTAGCTGAAATATTGCTCTTATAATGCAGAGGTGCTATTGTTCTTCAGATAACAGAATATTTTGAAGGGATCAATTATTTATCACTCCCCATAATTAAATATACTTTTAAAGCTAGAAATTTTTCAGGAGGGCAATCAGGTCCTCTTCTTGAACCAGTTGCTGAGGTGCTGAGATTATCTGGTCTGAGCTCCAGATCCTGATCCTGCTGGTGGCTTATGGTGATGCCAGTGTGAACATGTTTCTCCTCGTGCGCCGGTGTGGAAAGGGGACAGCCCTGTTCCCAGATGGGACAGTATCATGCTGACACTCAAAGCAAGCACAAAAAAGAATCACATAGAGTCCCCAGTATCAGCTCTCCCAGGTAGAAACGTCACCTCCATCACAGTGTTCCTGTGCTCCTATCAGGCCTTCACTGCTCCCAGCAGGTCCTGCATGAGCAGTGTGACAGTTGAGTGCCTATCCCAGCACAGCATGGTGGTGACAATCCCACCTTAATCTGTTTATCTTTGGAATGTTCCCACACCTCTCTGAGCTTCACTTTGCTCTTCTCACAGACAGGGTTGTACAGGCATGAACCTCACAGGGTTATGGGAGGAAGTCATGGTACATGCTCACCTGGCTGCTGGCTCTGCAGAAAGGGCTGCTGGGCGTGCTGTGTGTCTTCACATTTATCCTTCTCTCTCCCCAGTGAAAATGCTCTCAGCCTCATCCTTCCCTGGCCTGTGGCCTTTCTGCATTTGCAAAAGAACATGCCACAGCACTTTAACCATGATGACCTCACAGCCTCTTCTAGACGTGGTGCACCTCCCATATTCACCCACACAGATGAATCACAGGACAAACTAAAGCTGTAGGTGGTCTTTGGGTCCACAGGAGGGGCTGCTCTCTCCTCAGAACAAAGTAGGGTCGGGGGCTGTACTGGGGAAAGACGGAAAGAACCTGGAGCTCACACATCTATCAATTCCCCTGAAGAAGAAAATGAGTCACAAAGAGCTGTGGGTGGGGTCCCAGCCTCCCTGGGAATCAGAGGACTGTTGGACTGAGCTGATCGCTGAGAGACCCATCCCCCAACAGCCCCATCTCCCTCACCTGCTCTCTCCACATGCACCTCCATGACCTCCACAACTGGGGACCAGAGCAGGAGGAGAGGGGAGCAACCCACTCACAAAAGTGTCTCCAGCCCAGTCCTGAAGCTCCTTTGCATGGAGGATGGAGTAGGCTGTTCCCATGGCCTTGGAGAAAAGGGTGTCAGTAAGACCACACTCACAGCAGATCCCTGTCAGGCCTACTCCATGACCAGTCCTCCCACTACAAGGATGACTATCACAGGGGAGGCAGTGGGCTGAAGCCACCACCTGGGTCCAAGAGCCAAAGAAGGGACTGTGAGAGCTCAGCATGGATGAAAGTCCAGGCCTCTGACTCTAGTTCATGCAGAAACCTCCCATGCCCTTTCCAGGACCTTGGGCCCCTGGCGGCATCAGTATCTGCAGCTCACCTGGCAGCCCTGGACAGTTGGCCTACACGCCACAAGCCACATGCTACAAGCTACAATTCCCTCCAACATGATGCACCTGCCCCACCTCTTCCGGGTCACTATGAACCTTCTAGCACCCACTGAGGCAGGGCCAGAAGGTAGGAGGTCTGCAGGCAGGGGGAGCTGTCTGAGTTGGGGTTCAGAGGCTGTGTGTCCCTTTTGAAGGCAGCAGAGCTTTCTTTTGGGGGAAGAGACAGGGAAAGTCATTTCTGTGGGTGAACGTTTCTCTTTCCCCTCCACTTGTGCCAACCCCACAGCTGAAAATTTGCTGAAGAGCCAGAGGAAGGGTCAACTCAGGGCCTGGAGACAACCCCTATCTGTTTTTACCAGCACCACTGGCGCCGCAGCCAGCGTCACCGCCACCAGCTTCTCCAGTAGTGGCACAAGCAGCATCTGCCCCAGTGGGGGCGCACTCTGAGGCGGAGCAAAGGGGCCAGTCCACTCAGTGTTCCATCTCCAGCCTCAAAACTGGAGACAGAGCCAGCTCCAGCCCCAGGGCCCCTGTGCCCCTGATACGTGACCAGGAGGAAGGGGACAAGTAAGGAGCAGTCTGAACTCACAGCCTCCCCACAAGGCTGGCGGCAGAACTGCTGACTCTGCTGGATGTGCTTGTGGGTGGGCTCTCATGAGGGTGCTGGGGCAGGGCTTCCCTTTGAATAAGCTGTCCCACCCCATCCTTTCCAGGATCCAGACTTCTGGGACCAGAATCCAAGACCACAGCTCCACCGCTTATCAACCATGTGACCTGGGCAACTTTCTCAAACCCAAGCCTTCTCTGTCCACCTGCAGAGATGGAGGATAACAGGATGTCCTGCACAGAGTGTCTGTGTAGATTAAATAGATAGAACAGAAAGAAGAGTGGGTGGGGCCTGGCCCATTGGTTGCGGGAGGGGAGGTCACCCTGTGCAACCAGGTCCAAGGGTCACCCAGAAATATGCCCAGAGGTTCAGCTGCCCCAGCACTTATCACATATCTGATGTGAACTTAAACACAGGGAGAGAAACAAACAGCCTGAGTGTAGCTACTACTGGGGAACATGCATCTAGGGAGTCAGAACAGAATGTGATCAGGATGGTGGAAGATGCCCCTGGGGTTAAGCAGAGTGGAGCTGCCCTCTGGAGCCTGGATTTAGTGAGGATGGGCTTGTAGAAATTCCCCTCTCCTTTACCCACTGAGTCCCAAAATCAGTGTGGTGCTAGTGCCCTCAGCACAGAGAAAAACCCAGGCTCCAGCCATGTCCTCTACTTCCTGGACTCCCACTCTGATTGGTGATCCCCATCTGGGATGCAGAGATGAGTTATGGCTGATCATGTGATGTTCCCTCTGCTCCAGGAGGTGTTGAAGAAGGTGGTTCCCTCTCAATGTCTGGGATTCACCTGGTCCCAGAAAAACAGCCCTAGCAATGAGCACATGGCACCACCATCCATGCTACTATCATTCAGCTCAACAGTGTGGCCACCTGCATCATCACCCCTACCACAAGGACTGAGCGTGGTGGCCCAGGAGCAAGCCTGGGTGGTGGAGCACTGGGTCAAGGTGGCCAGGGTATGGGATGGACTATCCAGTGAAGCCCGTCTCTGGAATCTCGGGAATGGCCTCTTCTCCTTTGCCTGCCTTCTGGATGGAAGTCTGCGGTCCAGGTCCCTGCACAGTCCCAGGTCTGTCCTGCCGGGGCCATGCTGACCTTGACTCCCAGCTCTCAGTGGGTGGATGCTTCCTACCTATATTCTTCCGCGGGCTGAGCTAACTTCATTCCTGTGGATTTTCAACATCCTGCTGTCTCATGTATTGAATGCCCTCTAGGTCCTCCCTGGGCTCCCTGGGGGTGTGTCTCATCCAGGGCAAATTGAGACAGTGAGGGGACTAAAGCTAGAGCGAGCAGGGCAGCAGCTTCCCACCTCCAAGCCTCCTATGTTCCCCTTACCAAGGGTTCCAGTCCTCAGGAAATTTTGCTCCCTGAATGCAGACCTCTCTGCTCTGCCTCAAATCACTCTCTGAAGGAGACATGGGTCAGTTTCTATGTGGGTGGGTTTCTCTCCACAGGAAGTTCATATTCAGTGTGGGGTCACTTATTTGTCTGCCATCCCCCCCGAGGCAGCTGGCACCTTCTGGGGGAAACAAATTTGACAGGCATGATCTGGGTTGGGGGCCAAGTCTCTAAGCCCCCTTGGGAAATAGGCCACCATTCCTACTGCTTTAGGAATTGATTTTATTAAACATCCCAGGGGCTGGAGTCAAATTGGAGAATTTCTAGTGTTCTCTTTATACCAACAGAGCCCTGTCCAGCTGAAACTCAAACTGGTGGAAACGGATCTTCTCAGTAGAAATGGAAATGGAGGCCCCAGGTGACCAACCCCAGGGCTCCATCCCCAGCCCCACAGCACCTTCCTGCCCAGAGAATCCCAGTGAGGCCCTCATCCAGACAGTCTGAACACTCCATGTTCTCAAGTAAAATGGATTTGCCCTTTAACTCCTCATGAACACATTTTCCCTGAACTTCTCCTTCCTTCTTACCCTTCCCCTTAGGAAGAGCTTCTGGAAATATAAAGATCTGTGTAGCAAAGACGATTCCTGGAGCAGGGGTCTGCTCATCGAGGTAGCGTGGAGGCCTGAGGTCTGGAGAGAGGAGGGTCAAGGAGGGAAGGAGATGGGGTGGGATGTGGTTTTCAGTTTCTCACTAAAGCGTCTGAAAAATCCCCATCTTCTCTGGATCAGCAGGACGAGGGGTGTGTTCTGTTCACAGGCAGGTGGAGGGGCAGAAGGCCCTGGGAATGTGGTGTTTCCGTGCTGCTCCATTAGGGGGCACTCAGATGGCAGCGCTAGCGGGTCTCTGGCTCCTATTCTAGTCCCTCCTGCTGGCAAGTGGCTTCTTCCAGTCTCCTGGGTGGACGGGGTGGGTGGGGGTAACTTTCTTCCCTCACCAGCCCCATCTGTCCTCAGGAGTCCTTGCTACTCATTCTGTCTTCACTGCACCTCCGAGGGGAGGGCGCCCTTCTCATCCCAATGATGAGCACTGCAGGGATCCTATGGTCTAGGTGTGCATATGGCCGCCCAGTCCTGGGTCCGAGTGGCTGGGCCAGAGACAGACATGTGTTCATTATGTGACTCCACACTGTGCCCAACTCACCGTCAGTGCTGGTCAGTGACGGTCAGGATTGTCACCCTGGTCCCCAGTCAGCAATGACACAGGCCCCGGGTGCCTCATGAGAAACGTCTGGGAAATGGTGGGAGCTTAGTCGATCCTTCCTGAATGACTTCAGAAGCTTCATATGAAAGAGGAAGCAAAGTGTCCTGTCCCCTCCCACCTTGTGAGTCAGAGGCGGGGCCTCGGGGTCACGTTCCTGAGTGGATGAAGAAAGCCTGCTGTGCAGGGGGTGTTCTGAGCTGTTCCCGGGGAGGGCAAGGCTTCAGCATGGCCTTGTTTCCAGCATGGGTGGCAGAGACTCCAGGGGTCCTGGGGCAGGCAGGGACCTCAATCTGGCCTCCAAGGCCCATGTCCCCTCCATCCACAGCTCCACCCAGATGGGGGACTGCCACCGCTTGGGAGCCCGGAGGACACAACTCCCACCAATGGCGGAGCTGGACTGGGGAAGGGACGCTGCCCCAGGGCCTCTGGCTGAGAAGGGGATATGGCCTCTCCTCTGTGGGCCCCTGAGCACCCCACTGCCCTTCTGCAGGCCTCTGCCTCCTCAGCCGGGAAATGGAGGGAGGATGACCCCGTGGGGCCAGCCTCACAGAGCGGCGATGAGGAGAAAGGAAGGAGGGTGTGGGGCTTTCTGTTCTGCTTCAGCAGTAGGTGAGGATAAAAGTGACATGGCCCTGAGACCTCAGGAGAACCTGGCGGGTAAGTGGGCGTCCAATATTTGCCAGGTGAGGAAACAGGCTCCGGGAGGCTAGGCCACAGCCCCGAGTCACACACCCAGTGCGTGCCAGCGTTGGGATTGTTCTGGAATCAGAACATGCTGGAGGGCACGTAGCACTGCTACCATTGCCCGGGTCATGTGTCAGGGTCTGAGTTCGGGGGGCTTGGGGAACCGGGTGAGGGGGGCAGGCTCAATGGCTCTGTCCTCCACTCCGGCAAGAGCAGCCTCCAAGCCCAGCGCCTTGGGGCGGGGCCTCCAGAGCCCGGGAGAGGCTGCGGGAGGGGGTGAGTGCCCTGCATGGGAGGGGCTGCAGGGTCAGAGGAGGGGGCTACCCCCAGCTGGAGGCCCCCAAATCAAGGGAGGAGAGGCCTTCCTCCTCCAGCCCCGCCTCCCACTGCCACATTAGCTAAGATCCTCCTTCCAAGTGACTGCCAGTAGGGCCGGGAAAAGCTGATGCAAGTAGACTTGGTGATGGGAGTAGCCAAGGTTCAAACACCATGTGATTTGCTGTCACAAGTCTTGGGGGTTGACTAGGAGCCAGGGTTCTTGTAGGGCGAGGGGTGTGGAGATCGAGGAGTCTAGTAAGGATCCCAGACTGCTCCATCTGCAAACAGTGGGGTGGGCCCAGAGCTGAAGGTGAGGGGTTTTCAGGGAAGGGTCCGTAGGGCCCTGAGATCAGAATCCAGGTTCATCCCCTCCCTCAGCAAAAACATCACCGCCCTGGTGATGCTGGACCCAGTGTGGAGGGTGATCTGGATGTGAGTCTGGGGGCTGAACAGGGGGACCAGGGTCAAGGCCTGGGAAGAGAGAGGCCACACACCAAGGCCTGGGCTGTCAGCATTCTGCAGACCTTTTGTGAGACCCTCATGGCCAGTCCTGTGAGCTGGGGTGTCAGGCCCATTTTAGGGGTGAGGAAAAGGAGGCTCCACATACAACAGTTGTCCAAGTTCCCTGGGCTGGTGGAGCCACAGAACTGGCAAACCACAGAGCTGCAGGGTTTTTCGTTGGAGCTGGACTCAGCCTCTCCCTCAGGGGCTTCCTTAGGGTGAGAGTGAAGTGGGGCCCCGCAAAGTCCATCACATAAGTGGTGGAACAGTCCCCTCCTGCCCCAGGGTTCAGCTTCCCTGTGTGTCAGCAGAGAGGGTTTTGCTACAAGCTCCCTAAGACTCTGCCCCAATATTTTCCCTTCTTTGGTGCCAAGACTTTGTTTGGATCTAAGTCCTGATTTCTGTGCATGCCTGGACCCCTCCTGGGGCCTGGTCACAGGGCAGCATGAGAAGCAATGGGCATGGGGGCTGGCAATGATGGCAGAGCTCTTCCTGCTGGGCTTCGGCTGTCTGCCTTCCAGGGGCGTGAGTCTCTCCGAGGTGTACATGTTATTAAACTTTTGTTTGATTTTCTCCTGTTAATCTCTTTCACGTCAATTTAATTCTTATACTAGCCAGAAGAACCTAGAAGAATAGAGAAACACTTCTTCCTCCCCAAAAGTCCACAGTGAGGATGAGCTGCAATTTCCCTGGCTAAGTACACGTCACTCACAGATGCTGCAGGTGGAGATCCTGGGGCAATTGACAAAAGCCAGCAGAAGGAGAGATTCTTACCAGGTCAAACTCCTGGGTCTCTGCCTGTAGAATCTTTTGGAAATGAGAAAGGTAAGCATTTTCCTCTTCTAGAATTCTATTAGCAGGAGAAAATATTTGTAGGGTTAGCTCCTTGGACTCAATGACTCTTGGTTTGAAATTCAGTAAATTACTCTTGGTTTGTGGAAATTTTTCCAACCAGGCATTGTCACTATTTTTCTTTATCTCTGTCTTTTGTGTCATTTGTCATAAGGAGAACAACCACTGGTCACATTAGGCTTTCTTTTTGTCTGTTCAGTGTCTTGAGAGCTTGGCCTGTTGGCCAGTGAGGAAACTCCCCGTTCTGTCCCACTCAGGAGGAGCATGCACAGTGTGAATTTGGAGACCAGCTGAACAGACTGGAACTCCAAGCCTTCTCCTGGTCAGTCTGCACCAGTTCTCAAGGGAGCTTGCCATAAGGTGTTCCAGTCCATGAGGGGTCCCTGTTGTCTCAACCTTTGCTGCTTTATTAATGATATAACAAAGTTCTTTACTTTCTCAGACTTTCTAGGGAATGAACTTTTGGATCATGGGGGCTACATCATGTTTGCCCTCAACAAGGATACCTCTTGCGCCCATGGTAGCCTGGAAAGTTCCCGCTGGGACTTTCTACAAATAGGCTATTAAGATATTACTCTTCAATGGCCAATGATGGATCCTTTGAGTTGGAAAAACTTCTAAATTGCTAATTTTTTAGAAAGCTCTCATCACAGACAGCTATTTTATTAGCACTAATGGAAAGACCAAATTTAAAAGTGGATACAATGAAATATAACAGCTAACCTGTAGAACAGCCTTAGTTAAAAAAAAAAAAAAAAGGAAAAGAAAAAAGAATAGAAAAATAAAGTTTTGAGAGGCCTTACTGAATTTGCAGTCTCAGCTTCCCCAAGTGGGTTTTTCAGACGCTATTTAAAAACTTAGGCTAATGTCAGGCACAAATTATTATTTTTTGTCATTGATATGTCTTGATTTATGCAATGAAACACTAATTATTTCACTGTTCAGATTAAGTTTTCTGAACCTTGACTTTCCTTTGATAAAGATGACTTTCCCTCTTCCCTGAAAAATGAGAACATAGCCTGGACCGCTCAGAACCAATGGTTCTTCCTAGTTGATACGACCCCCACGGAGAGAAAGTGGAAGGCACGCTCAGCGCCTGAGGACCACGGCTCTTTAGTTGCGCCATCGCCCACGGACACTTTCAGGAGCTACAGTGACTGAAGGCCTCGGGACAACATCTAGCCTGGGAGGAGTTTCTCCAGAAGCAGGAATAAGGAAAAGTCTCTTCTTCCTCAACGTGATGCTTAAATACTGTCACTGCCTGTCAATATAGGCAAGGGCTTCCAGTGCCAAAGTCATTTAGAAGTGATGCCTGAACTTGGCCTCCTCATCCCAATGACTGAGCTGAGGCTTGAGGACAGAATTTTGGATGAAGCAGAAAAGACTGCTTTATTTCTTTGCCAGGCAAAAGAGCTCACAGTGGGCTAATGCCTCCAAGACTGTGGGCCTGCCAGGGAGGGAAGGAAGGGGGTTTGAATTCAAGGAGAGTCACTGGTTTCCTTAGAGATCACATTCTGGGTGACAAATTGTTGCAAAATTGTCCTTGCTTTTGCCGAAGCAGCTATTCCTTCCACTGGGCATGTCATTATGGGCACATTGTTGACCTCTGGCTTTGGGAATCTTCTAATATTCTTGTGCTTAGAACAAAGGGTGTGCAGGAAGGGAGGCTGTGGAAAAGTGCTAGAAAAAAAAGTGTGCTATTTAAAGTCAGGCTGATATATGTCTCTAATATCTAGGCAGGCTGAGACCTGGGGCCTCCTGTTGCAGCACCGGCACAGGCCAGGACCTACATCTAAAGCAGCAAAACACAAAGAAACCACAAGAGGCTACAAACAAGTGCCTGTGTGTGCAGTTGCAGTGAGTCATGAACAATAAGAGACAGAAAACAGAAACCCAATTGACATTTCTGAGGTGTTGGGGGCAAAAGCACACAGCCCCACCAGGGGGCTGGGCAGACCACCCAACCACCCCTCCTCTCCGGTCCCACCCTGGTGGGCCAGAGCAGGAAAAGCGCCATCTGAACCCTTGAACACTTAAGCAGTTACAAATACCAGATGGTCGCCGATGACAATATTCCCCACTGTGAATTCCTTCCATATCTATGGAAAGAGGGAAGTGGACGCCATTCTCCCCTAGCTGCTTCCTAATGAACTGGGGTTTCATCTGAGTTTTTTCTGATGGAAAAATTTACGTGTTCATGCCATTTAGTAAGGGGTCATATTAGAGATTTTACCATAGTTTGACAAAGGTAGGATACACAGCACATCATAAGCTAAAAAACATATAAAACCCTGGAATAACATTGATGAGCACAAGCAATAGCTGAAATATTCCTGAAAACATAGAGCACAGCTTTTAGGAATTGAAAACAAACTTGGAAACCAATGAGGGGCGTCAGAGAGAATTTCAGGGCATTTGTGTCAGCACCGTCAACATTCTGAATCCAGCTTTTTACATCATCAAGAAGGGAAGGGGCATTTCCAGAGTCATCAGGGATGTGAACACAGCGCTTGGCAGGAGTAACCACACTGGTTTCTCCCTGAGAAGCCGTCAGTATGTCTAATGCCATCTGGCTCTGAGAAGCTGTCTTCCACATTAGGGGAAACTCCGTGTTCAACAGTGTAAAACTCTGCTGGCTATCATTCAGGGCTTTTGTGTGAAGTTAGCCAAGGCCTCTACGTGCAGGGTCACCTTCTTCAATCCTATATTTGGGACAAAGAAGTTGAGTAGACAATCAAACCAGAGCAGCGTGAGGACAAGCCCCAGCAGCAGCCCTTCTGCGAAGAGGCTGCTGGGTCATCCTTCTCCTTGGAATAACCAGGAACAGCCCAGATCAGAGCTCAGGCCAGGTGAGCTTAAGCCACTGAGCAAGGAAGAATCGGGGCTGCACACCTACGGGTGTGAGGACTTTGGCAAGTGTAAATGTGAGGAATGCACCCACCCAAGGCCTGCCATCAGGTTGGATCTGCGATGAGCAGTCCCTGCACTTGGCCCAGAATGTGACTGACTGGGACCTGTGTGTGCATGTGAAATGTCTCATCTCTCATTGTTCCAATGATGGTGAGGACAGCTTGTGTCCCTGCCACCAGTCTCAC
Organism: Camelus bactrianus; assembly: GCF_048773025.1. Lineage (NCBI taxonomy): Eukaryota > Metazoa > Chordata > Mammalia > Artiodactyla > Camelidae > Camelus > Camelus bactrianus. The sequence continues at coordinate 528,518 of NW_027413924.1, read as the reverse complement.
CACTGTGCACACTGGTTAGCCACAGGTGTCATCTCCCTCTTCTTGTCCTGACCATGGTGTTACCTTCAGCCTAGGGTTGCCCCAAATTGTGCCAGGGGTGTTACGATCTGGTGAACAATTCTCAGTGACACTAAAAATTCACATAGGTTGCTGCAAAGCTCCCACTGTTTTTTCCAGACACAATGTGCTGTATCTCTGTTTACACAACACCACCTGTGTCTGAGAAAACCAACTTATGCCCCACTACATGGCACAGTCACAAAACACCACACCACTATGTTGCACATTGGGAAGTGTGTGAACCAATCAGCACATTTTCAGACTGTTTCTTGCCCCACAGAAGCCTTTGCTACAAGACCCTCACTTCCCTTGGACCCCATGCACACCACACAGTCACAGTAAAACTTAAATTTTACTTTCCAGTCTTCCTGGCAAACCGTTCAGTGCAAAGAATATCTATGTGAAGATACACCACTCTGTAAAAAAGAATATTTTAAGAGGCTATTTTAAATTTGATCTTGCTGGAACTTTTTATAAGGGGCCTCAAGTTAAACTTGTAAAAGGCCTCCCAAGGCCAGGAAAGCCGTGCCTCCAGCCCTCACCTGCAGTGCCTGCAGGCCCAGGTGGAGTTTTCTCTTCCTGAGTTCCAAAATGTCTTGAGGTTCCTGCAGCTGCCATGAAGTGGCCTTCCTCATTCACTTGGAAAGGCTGCTAGGAACCTAAGGGTTTCCTGGAGGTCTCAGGTAGAAGGAAAAGATAAATGCTTCAATTCTGTTCGCAAAGGTGTAATTTACCAAATTCCTGTAAGCCATAATTAGCTTCAGGGGAAGATTACCTCATATCTGGAAAATAAAGATTAAAAGCCAGGAATATTTCAGACAAAACCAAAAATTGGAACTATATTCATCAGTTTACTCCATTTCATGTAACTAATATTTTGTTAACAGTTTTATGAAATAAAAAATTCCATTAGATTTCTTTAATTTCTTACCCAGCTCAGTGGTATGATCTGAAAATCAGAAACCTGTACTTATCAAAAAGTGCTTTCCATAAACCTTTTGAAAAGGAGACATTTTTCAAGGGCATCAGAGTAAAAGCATAACTGTCTATGAGTGACAGAAGGCTCAGGAAGGCATGGTTACAGACCTGATTACAATGCAGCTGACAAAGAAACGTGGTTAATGCTGTGACATATATTTTAAGACAATAATTGGAATTATGATTGATAATATTTTATCAGGACTTACCAAATTTTAGGAATTCCATATAACTTCTAGAATCTTTATGTTAATAACATTCACATGTACAATATAATGTAAGATATTTTGTCATCACTCATTCAATAATGCTTCCTATGTAATTTAACATATCAAATGAATGCAATCAGTTTGGGATTTCTTTTGGGGATGCTCCAGGGGCTCTTTGAAGCATTCCAAAGTTAGATGGAGGTCAAAGAAACTTAATTAATATTTGATAATTGGGAAGTTTGTCAGAGTTTTAAAATACTTGGTCAGATAAGATCATAAATCATTGCAAAACAATTTTTATTCATTTAACCAGAATTACAATAAAATATTTCAAGAGCAGATAGGGAACGGATTGCCTAAAGACAAAGAAATTCACATAATCTGTTATCAGAAGCCACTCAACAGTTAAAGAAATCTTTGTTTCACTAACAGAGAGTAAAAACAAATGCGATCTTGCATCTGTCTACTCTTAACAAAATCCGTTTACCTAGTTACATTTAATCAAGCCTTAGATTTTCTTAGAAAATCCTGACCATGTACAAAATTCTTTTCTCAGTGTGTCTTTTCCACAAACCTCCTTCAACTTTCTGTATCCATGTTGTTTTGTTCCTTATTTTTTTCCGTTCAGAAACAAAGAGCTGGAGGCCAAAATCATCTTTTTTTTTTTCCTTTTAACAAAAAGCATTTCCATTCCTCACACATTTATTTACTGAAAACATGCTTCCAACTTTTTCTTACTCACTGAAGGGCATACATACGGCATGCGGTATTACAGTAAAATACCACCTCTCCCCTAGTCATGGGGCTGTACCTAGTGTTGAACCAAGCAATCAAAATTCTTCCCAAGGGACTGTGATGAAACAGAAATGATGTCACCCATTTTGATCTCTAAGCACAAGACACAAAGCCGACCTCAGTCAGCAGATGGAAGCCTCAGAAACCAGAAAGACCAGAAGCTGAAACTAAACTACAGAAATCCAGAATGGCTTCCAAGCCCCACTAAGCCCGTGATCACTACCCAGGTGGAACCTTCCAGATCAGGAATTCCAGTTAAGGGGTTCCACCAGATTGAGAATCCCTTTTCCAGAGTCTTACCCAGACATGGGCCAGGAGCCCCGCTGTGCACCCCTAGGGACTTATGCTAATTCTGGCTGAGGGGTCGTGACTTCTCTGATGGTGCTTTTCTTCTTCTCCACATAGCTTCAGTGCAGCAGGAAGTCTAAGCTAGTGCAGGTGAGAGGAAAAGGGTGTGCCCCCAAATCAATAGTGGCTTCAGCAGCTGCCTGGGTTGTCCCTCCTCCATTCTCCACTCTGGTCCCAGAGTCCCAACCACCAGAGACAGAAAAGTATGACACTGATGAAAGAAATTGGAGAATATGCAAGTAAATTGAAAGACATCTCATGTTCATTGATTGGAAGAACTATTATTGTTAAGAAATATTTCTATTACTCAGAGCGATATGTATATTCAATGTAATGCCTGTCAAAATTCCAAGGGCATTGTTCCCTAAAACAGAAACACAATTATGCAGATGAAACTTGGGTTTGAACAAATTAATAGAGTGTAAAAGTGTTCAAAAATGCAATAATTAAACGTTCAACTTTGTAAGTTAAAAGAAAAGAAAGATAAACACAAGTGAATTAGGTTTGAATCATTTAAAATAAAGTAAATATTAATAAAAATTTAAACATAATTAGGAATTGAGAATGAAATGAAGAATGATTATTTTATTAATAACAATTTTAAAAAGCAAAACTTTCAGGGAAATAAAATAAAAAAGGACAATTCAGAATTCACTCTCATTCAGGATGTAAAAATGTAGAAGTTTTAACTCTAACAACAAGTGAAAAACTAACTAAAAAACAAAATCAATGAATCCTGTTAGAAGCCTCAGAGAACTGAGGTTACAGGGCACATTGCCACCCCCCAAACTGGAGAGACAGACAGACGGACACAAAGACTTTCACTGACTAGAGTAGAAATGCACAAGCAGAAACCTCCATGGACCCCAGTGAGGAAACCCGAACCGTAGCTGACAAACTGCTGGAGGCTCAGTGCTCCAGTCTGAGAGTTAAAAACTGCAGGGGGCTCAGTTCCAGGAGGCCCCCCACTTTTGTTCAGGATTCCTACCAGGTTCTCACATTGACAATTGGAGACAATGTGCTTCACTTCCAACAGGGGAAAAAGAAAGCAACTGTTTTGAAATAGGCCCACAGCATTTCATTCTTCTTAATGAGGGCTGCCCTCAAGAGACAATAAACAGACCATAAACAACTGGGGACTGAGCAGAACATAACCGCCCTGAAATATGAAAGTCAAGCCCTCCCTGGAGAAACCATATAAATGTAACAAATGTAAGAAAAGCAGTAGCCAGAGAGCTAATCTTTATTCATACCAAAGAACTCACATGCTAGAGAAACTTAATGTTCACAACAAATGTAAAAATGCTCTCATTGATCATAAGAACATATTCTCATTGTTGAGCAGACAGGTCTATAATGACTCTGGCTGAGCCTTCATCCAAGCTCCAGCCCTGGGTGCACACAAGAAAATGATAAACAGGAATAATCTCTAAAACACAGAAGAAGGAAAAGCTTTATTTTATTTGGAGACGAAAGCTCTTAGATTGCACAAAATAATTCTTAATGGAGAATCAATTCAGTCAATTACACGTTGGGTTTCTATTCCTCACACAGTGACACTTGCAGGACATGGGAGGATTCTCACTGCAGGAAACATTGTCAGTGTCATAAGTGGAAGAGGGTCTTCAGTGATCACTCATTCCTCAGTCAACTTTTGTCATCTCACACTGCAGAGATGGCAATGTTTCAGTCAGTGTGACAAGGCCATCAGCTGGAATCCGTGTCAGAAAACATACTGAGAAGACAGGCTACAAAGAATCGTTTAGCACACCGCTGAGCGTTGATCTTTTGCTAATGATCTATTATTTTAATTATAAGGTAAATATAGGATTCCAAAGTGTTCCTGGAAATGCTGAAGGAAATTTTGGAAACAAGTAATAATCAACAAGATAAATCAACTGCAATCGATTCATACTTGCTTATATGCCTACAGTAAGAGTTGTTGCTGAATTTGTCTTGACAAAACCAGGGAACATTATGCTGAATAAAAATGGAACATTTTTTCCTTCAATAATATATTACTAGTAATCCTTCAGTCAATTCCTATAGTTAATGAAATAATAAACACTATTACAAAGATATACATCAATCAGAAGATAACTTTGATTCTGGAAATTGTGTTGTCAAAAATAATGTCTTAAATATTAAGTATATATATGTAAGTATTTGTATATGTATATACATATATATTTAATATTTATGCGTATATACAAAAATAACAAGAATGAGAGATAATTCTGATAAAAGAAAATTGAAATGTAGTTTAATTTTTTGAGGGGGCTTCCACACCAGCCCTCACTGGGTCCCTCTTCCGCCAGCTCCCCCTGCCCCCTCCACACCCACCCATATACGGGAGCTCAGCCACCAGCCTGGGCACCTGCCTCGGGTTGCCTTGAGGCTGAACAGCACACGTGTGAAATTAAAAAAAAAATTACCCCAACAAAATGCCCTCGGTTCAAGTTAAAAATGAATGAATGAATGAATGAATGAATATGTATGTATGTATGTATGTATGTATGTATGTATGTATGTATATAAATCTCTCTCTCTCTGATGTGCTCCTTAAACCCGGGAGCCGCGAGGGGGCACGGGCTCCAGCCGAAGGGCCTCTCCGGGAGCCGGTCCCCTCCGGACGGCGCAGCTCCCCCGGCCTCCCCGGGCGCACTGAGCTCAGCGCCAGAGCCACTCGCAGCAGCTCCTTCTCCGAAAGCCGCGGCGCGGGGGCCGCTGACCGAGCGTGTGAGAGGGGCCGCGGGCCACCACCGAGGGGTATGCGGGCTCAAGAGCCGCGCCGCCGCGCCGCCGCCGCCGCGCCCGGGGAGGCGGGTGTGCAGACCGAGCCCGAGACGGCGAAGCGCAGCGACAGCGGACGGCGCGTCCCCGGCCCCGGCCCCGCGCGCCGCCCCGGCACCGCCGCAGCCTCCGCGCGGCGCCTCCCGCCCGGCGAGCGCCTTCAGAGCCCCGTCCGCACCACCCTCCCCCCGGTCCTCGGGCTCCCGCCCGGACCCTCCGCCTTCTCCTCCGGGGATGCTCAGCCTAACCTCTTCCCTCCCACCGAGCAGGGCTGCACAAAAATAAAAGAAAAACAGAATGGGAGAAATGTTTTTCTTTTCTTGTTCCCTTTGGCTGGGTGGCCGTGCTGAAACTGTCAGGTCTTTTTGTCCCCAGCCCAAGCTCACAGTCACCTGGGGAGCTCCCGAGGGGCTGGAGTCTGTGAGAGCGGGTTGAAAACTAGCAGCACTCCACAAAGCCCGACCAGGGCGTCTACACCGCCTCCCGATCCCGCGGAGGGATCGTCCTCCTCCAGCCGCCTCCCTCGCTCTGCGTTTCTCTTCCAACCCCCGACCTCCTCCACTCTCCGGCCGAGCCCGCTGTCCAGGGCCAGCCCCATCCTCCATCTGCCCCCTGGCTCCTCGGTCCCCGGCCAGACCAGCGATGAGACGTGAGGCAGGAGGGGGATTTGCGAGGGGACCTGCCTGCTTCCCACTCCCGTGGCTCCCTGCCCGTTGCCTCCTCCTGCCTCCTGCTTCCCTCCTGCGTCTTTCTGACGCTCCCTAGTTGCCTCTGGTGTGCGTCTGAGTGTGCTTTTTAAAAATTGCTCCTTGCTTTTGCAACCCTGAAGCCAAAGTGGGGTGATGGGGGCACCTAAAGGAGAAGCGGGATGTTAAAAAGGCAAAAGACTGTAGATTTGCAACACTGGAAAACCAGCAGAGCACCCTGGCTCATCTGATCTCTGTGCTAGGTGAGGACCTTCCCGGTTTTAGAGCAAGACTCTCATTGTTCTCAGTGCCCCCTATTTCCTCCGGGTTTAGGATCCAAGGAGTCCCAGCAAAATGTTATCCCCCTGGGCAGTAGCAGGGGGGTATCAGGGTGGTAGTTGAGGGGGGATTTCTCAAGAAGAAGCAACCATTGCTCCCATCTCAATTTTGGTAGCTGGGTGGAGGTCCGGGTTGAAAGTAAAAGTTCCCCAAATCCTGGTGGGTTTTGGTGAAGGGTATTCCAGAGCTGGGAGACCCTGCTTAGTGTGCATCCCCTTCAGTATCTGCCTCACATCCCTTGCCAGCTCCACAAGTTTAATTTTTAAACAGTAATAAGAAGTCAGTCCTAGGGGGTGGAGACTGGCAGTAAAATTTCACAGAACTCTGAGACCGGCAATGAGTCATTCCCTGACTTACTTGTCATTGTTGTTGCTGAGATATGAGTGGGAAAGGGGGACATAGAAGAATGTTGCAGAAGTGGGAAGGGTTCCTTTTTCAGGACCCCATAGTACAGCAGGGTGTACATACACTTGATCTTGTAACCGCAAAGAATTTCCCCAAGGAGATGCATTTCATAGCTCTTCCCTGAACATATCCACGCCTTGCTTTGGATGAAATAGTCCTAAGAACAAGCTGGGAGAAATGTGTGTTTGGCAGGGTATCAGAGGTCCCAGCACTACGGTTTCAAAGACGGAAAAGATGAGATTGTGACTCTCAGCAAGGCCTGCCTCCCCTACCTGGGGATCCCCAGAATTCCACATGCTGCTCACATCTGTACCCCTGTGGTGTCTACCACCCCAGGAGGGCAAGACCTTGTGCTGTCAGCATCACTGCTCTACCCTGGGAACCTGGCACACAGTAGGTATTCAGTAAATCATCGTTGAATGAACAGCAATACTGGGTCCAGTTTCTGTGGGTGTCTGTCCCCCCAGTTCAGGGACCCCTCAGGGCCCACCTCACAACTGGCATGAAAATAATAGTATCACCAGGAGCAACAACAGTTCCTCAGAATAAGTGGGCTTTTCCAAGCACTCTCCACCTGTTGCAAAGGCCTCCTAGCAGGGAGGTGGGCTGTGAGGGGCAGCAATGCACTCTCCACTGTAACAAGGAGAAAGCCAAGGGCCACAGAGAGGAGTGCCTTTCCTGTGTCACTGCTCACTTTCCCAACTTTTGGGAGACTGGAGGCTTTTCTGCTATATTCTGGACCTGAAGCACCAATCCTGAGTGGACATGCCTCCCTCTCTGGAGCAAGGAAACACTAAGTGACCTGTCACTTGTCACCAAGCAGAGGGATTCATCCCAGCCCATCATGCCAACTGCAGATTGGGCTAATAGCAGGATCCTCTGGGAGACATCACACTCTTCCACTGTGGAAACAGGTGAACAGCTCACAGGTTTCCTGGAGAGGATGGTCACATGGCCTCGATCTGGCCAATCAGCATTTTCCATCCTCCCTAGCCACTGTGATTGGCTCAGGGCTGGGCACCAGCCCAATCAGGCTCCACAGAGGTCAGGGCTCAGTGCTGGAATCCTGGGGGAAGAGAAGTTCTATTTCAGTTGGGAGTTGAGGAGTGGTGATGTCAGTCTGTGGCAGTTGGTGGCTGTCTTGCTCTCATAAAGGAAGAGCCATGTGAAGATGGCACCAATGCCAGAGCCCAGAGGTGGTGAAGGATGACTTCTGCTGATGTCACTGAGCACCAGGTACAGCCCTGCCTGAAGCTGTCTCCCTGTGGACGTCTCAGTTAAATAAGTCATTCTCTCCTGCCCTATTTGCTTCTTTAAGCCACCTTGGTTTTCTGTCACTGGTTTAAAAAAAAAAAAACTATTCTTTCAAGTTGGCTAAATGGAGACCCTGGAACTGCAACAGTGTGGTGACAGGCAATAATGTGGCTAATAGACTCCAGAGGCCTCTGTTCAAATAGAGGATTGTAACTGACAAAGGAGAGTAAACATGGCCTCAGTGAATGGATTTGCCTAGTGGCAGCTCCCAGTTCCTGGATATCAGTGCGCACACACTCATCCGGGTCTCAGCTCTGCTGTCAATCCTGCTAACCCACACCTCTCTTCTCCCACCTGCCCAGCCTCGGGGCTGGACACTCCAGGGCACTTGGAACAGCCCAGGGCTTTGTGTTGTAATTTACACAGGCTGCACCCATGTCTGAGGGTGAGGGTGACTGGGTTCCAGTTTACAGAGGAGAAAACAGACTAGAGGGGCTCGCTGGTGAGCTGTGGGGGTGGGACTCCAACCTACAATCTGACCTATGACTTCAGAGTGGGCGGCCTCCCCACCCTTAGCCAGGATGCTTGCTAAGCCTGCTCCGTTCAGCACTCCACCTGGAGGTGAGGGTGGGGAGGGGAGGGGAGGTGTGGGCTCTTCTCTATACAACACTCACCCCTGCAGGGACTCATGTGTGACACCACAGACTTTAATTCCTGTCTTATGACCTGGGCCTCCTTGGCCAGGTGTGAGAGGCGCCTTGACATGTGGGCACTGCAGTCCATGGGCGCACATTTGAGCAGGTGCACCTATGACTGAGGGAACAGCACCCCAAGTTAAAGCCCCCCATGCTCAGATGATTACTTTCTGGAAGTGAGGGGTGCCCAGGGGTCAGGGGGCCAATTCTCACCTTGGGGGAAAATTGTTGTCATCCAGGGGGATGATAATTTAAATTAAATTACACATTTGCAATCCAATAGTCAAGCCCCTTTCTCAGCAGCTTTGTAGCCTCTCAGCTTTTACTCCTCTCTGGGACCACATTCTTAGCTTCAAATTGAGTCCCATTATGGACATAAACATATCCCTTTCATGTGTCACCTTCAGAGTATGAGACCACCCCAAACTCCCTTCCCTTCCCCTTGTCAACACCTCCACACAGGAAGTGAGGCTCTTTTGAAGCAGTTGTGCTGATGTGTGAGCTAAAGATTTAGAATGACCAGGCTAGGAGGGGCCTGCCCCACATGTCAGGGGGGTGGGCGGGTAGCTGGTGATGATTCACCTATAAAACCTCAGCTGGTATCAGGCAGTGACAACAGAGTGGCAGCCAAGTGCTGAGCAGGTGCAGAATAAGCGGATTAAATGTGTTTACGCAGCCACCTCTGGGATGGTGGCCCCGGAGCATGACTACAAGTGTGGAAGGTGGAGGGTCCCCAGAGCCTGTAACCCTACCTTCTAAAAATCAGGGTTGAGGTGTATCTTCGAAATCAGAAAACTGGGGCTCAAAGATTCCAACATCACTTGCTCAATTATTCAAAGCAAATAAGCTTCAGTTTTCTCATGTGTAAAATTGGAACATTGAAGCCTCTCCCTCTGTATGTATCACATTTTCTTTATCCATTCATCTGTCGATGGACACAGGGTGTTTCCATATCTTGGTTATTGTAAATAATGCTGCAGTGAACATGAAGACACTATTCTCTCTTTAAAATAGTGATTACATTTCCTTTGGCTATATTCCCAGGAGTGGAATTGCTGGATCATATGGGAGTTCTATTTTTGAGGAAACTCCATACTGTTTTCCACAGTGATGGCACCAGTTTACATTCCCACCAACAGCGCACGAGTTTCCCTTTTCTCCACACCCCCGCCAGCACTTGTCATCTCTTGTATTTTGATGACAGCCATCTTGACAGGTGGGAGGGGATATCTCACGGTGGTTTTGATTTGCATTTCCTTGGATGAGTGATGTTGAACACCTTTTCATGTACCTGTTGGACATCTGTGTGTTTTCTTTAGAAAAATGTCTATTCAGTTCCTCTGCCCACTTTTTAAATCAGATTGCTTGTTTTTGCTGTTGAACTGTAAGAGTTACTTATATGTTTTTGGTGTTAACCCCTTATCAGATATATGGTCTGAAAGTACTTTCTCCTCATCTGTCTGTTACCCCGACCTCTGCTTTCTGGATGACGGGGGTCCAGGCACTCGGGAATCTTCACTTCTCACACGTGTTTCCAATAGTGGGTGGGTGGGGGCTGTGTTCTGATAAAACTGCAGAGCTGTGGGTCACCATCCCCTCTTCTAGGAATTGGGCTCTGAGGAGTGCAGTGTGGGCAGGGATGTTTCCCTGAAGTCATGCGTCTGATAGTCACGTGGTCTGGAGCTCACATCTTCTAGCCCGGTTGTGATGGGGCAATTTGCAAAGGGAGGACCTTGCCGCTAAAACACTGAGCAGGTGCTCGTGTGCCTTGTTGGAAGGACCTGGAAACCAAGTTGTGTGGAACAGGGACTTCCTCAGGTCACAAGGCTCAGTTCAGACTTCTGGGATGCAGAGGTCTGCTCTGAGCCACTGTCACTGAGGAGGGAAGGGCCTCAGGCAGGAGGGAGGAGCTTCTGGATTGTACTTGCGTTGCTTGTCAAGGGTCAGCTCTGGTGACATGTAGCACATAGCTTAGCTTTGGGCATGTAAGAGGAGAGATTCTTGGGGGAGTGCTGGCTTTTTCCTCTGATTTGGGGCCTACTGTGGGCCAAGCACAGCAGTCCTCTGAGTCAGGGCTGGAAAGCCAGGCACAAAGAGGTAGGGGAAAGCCTCCAGGCCACACGGTGTTAGGGGCAGCACTGGGGTCTAATGCAGACCTGACGCCCAGCCCACACTCTCTCCTTTCCCAGGATCGTGGTGATCCCACATGTTGGAATCCCGTGAGAGGGTATGGGCCTTGGGACCGTCCCTGCTAACATGCCAGGAGCCTTAAGAGGGGTGTCGGGGTAATTCCTGAGTCCATGTTGCCCAGAGGCTGCTCTCAGTGAGGGGCCCAGCACACACTGGGCTGAATCCTAGCTCTGTCCTGAGTCACTGTCCTCCCTGCCTCAGTTCTGCCCACACAGGGCTGGAACAAGCAGCCACTTTACAAGTTTTTGAGGAACCTCCAGGATCCTGGAAGCAGCACCCACACACAGGGAGAGCCATGGGGTCAGCTGCACTTGTCTCCTTGTCTTTTCTTTGCTGGATGAGGAGGAGTCCCAGCAGGGCCCTGGTTTGTCCCAATTCTTATCCCCTCTCAGGGCCCAGCAGGGGTGTCCAGGCTGGACTCTGTCCTATGCCCCTTCTGGGCACCCTCAGGCCCTGCACCTTGGCTGCCTGAACACTGTCTTCCAGGGGCCTCTGTGTGCTTCACCACGCACCTGGCATTCCCCAATTCTGGGCTATTCCAGCGCCCTCTGGCCCTGGGCCTCACACCGACTCTGTGCTGAGTGGAAGTGCACTGATGGACATGCTGGGCCTCCTGGACTGTCTCGGGGAACCTGATATCCCCATCTTGCCCGTGGCCCAGAGAGACCAAAGTGGTGAGAGGGTGTGTCTCCATTCATGCAGATTTGCTCAGAGATTCTTAGCAACATGAGGGACAAAAGGATGACATGAACACAGGAGAGCTGGGTGGACGGGATGTCAGCAGAGTATGAGGAGGGGGCGAGCCCGGGCTGGTCTGATAACCCCCTCAGCCTTGGCTTCCTCATCTTTAAAGTGGGACAGACTACTGTGAGGTGAGCGGTATCCTGACCCGTAGCCAGGCACTGTCCTACATGCCTAAGAAAGAGAAGCTCACTGACTCCTTGTGGAAATCTGTGGGGCAGGGACTGGCGTTATCACCCCTTTCTGCAGAAGAGGTAACTGATGCACAGAGAGGACAAGTGAGGTGACCACCCCAGGTTACAGAGCCCAGGCCATCTGGTTCCAGTGTCCAGGCTCATGGAACCAGAGGGTGCCTCCCCTCCCTTCACCTTCCACTGGGACCCATGTCCACAGCCTCATCTTAGTGTAATTGTTCATGGGGAGCAGGGTGGGGGCACTGGGAGCCCATCTCTCTGAGCACTGCTTTCCCAGGAGGCTCAAGGGGTTGACTGTATTCACTGCTGGACACCCAGGCCTGGGCCCAAGCCAGCCACACTGCAAGGCCTGAATCAGTGATTATTGAATGAATACCTGGACCTCTGCATGTACCTGCATTGTGCCTTATTTCCTCATCTTCAAAGCACACCTGGCTGCATGGCTGATACTTCTTGTCATCAGGCCTCTGCCAGGGACAGTCAAGGGGACCAGAGCTGCTCAGCTGGGGACAGGGAGCCTCAGGGGCCCTGTGGCTGCCCCAAGCCTCTCCTGGGCTGTCCCAGGACAATCCACAGGGAGGCACAGCCAGCTTCCAGGAACAGCAATGAGGTCCTCACCCCAGGGGTGTGGAGTAGGTGTTGAGGAGTGTTTCCTGAGAGTGACCCTGCATCTGATGGGGCCCTGGGGGTCAGGCTGCTTTCAACATCCATTCTGGGCCTACACCCCTGCTGGCAGCATGGAGCTGGTCATAAAGGACACAGGCCATGGGGCCAAGGTTATAGCAGGTCCCTGCTCCCTCTTTGTGCCTCAGTGTCCTCATCTGTAATGGAGAACTAGTAACAGGCCATGGAAGGGCTCACTGAGATCCAGCTCTGTGGCCTTGGGTGGCCACTGCCCTCCGTGTGCCTCAGTGTCCTTGTCTGTAACACAGAACTAGTACCATTTTTCTTAGCCCTTTGGCACATTTTTCTGAGTCCCTTTCCATATTTGGCCCAGGGCTCTAACAGAGCTCACAGACTGGAGAGGTAATCAGAGTGAGCTCCCAGCCCTGGGGGTGCCAGGGGAGGCCAGAGCGGCTGCAGGAGGGACTTGGAATCTGGAAGGGCTTCATGGAGGTGAGGTCTGAGCTGTGTCTCCAAGGATGAGCTGTCATCTAGCCAGAACCCACGTACATGATAAATGAGAGTGTGAGTGAATGAATGAACATCCTTCTAACAGAGAGTGAGGGGGAGGCAGCCCCCCAGGCCAAGACAGGAAACGCAGGGCACCCTGGGGAAATAGAGGGCCAGGCTGCAGTGTGATGCCAGCTTCATCATTTATGGACACCTTGCCGCCACTATAACCTGTATTCTGGCTAATTTGGAGTCCTCGTCTGTCCTCTGCTCCAGGGTCCTGCTGTTCATTCCCAGCAATGCCCACTTGTGAAACTCTTTCCTCAAGTGAACATGGACCTGCCTCATGGGGGATTGTGAATAGGGCGTCTGTGTGCAGCCCGAGGCTGAAGCGGGGAGGAGAGGATGATGGGGGTTCCCCAGAGCGGGATCATGGGCTGGGAGGCATCAGAGGGATGAGGAAGGCTGAGCCTCAGGACTAAAGGATCCCACTGGTGGTGGCCTCTTTCATGAGGGGACTTCACAGGGAAGAGGAAGTCATGGGGCAATGGCAGAGCTCAGTTTGGGGTTTGCTGACCTGGAACAACTCAGCACAGAGATGTCCAGAGGATCTGGAGTTAGGGGACAAAGGTGCCACTGAGGTAATGGTCAGAGCCTGAGACCCAGATGAGTGGGGCGGTGGTGCAGGAGAAGGGGCTTGAGGATGTCAAGATGTTCATTCATTGGGACCTCAGGACGGAGATCTTCGTGTTCACTTCACAACTGCCTGGTGCCTAACAGAGCTGGGCTTAGGGAGGTCACTCAGTAGACACGTGCTGACAACCCAGGTTCTCCTGTTTCCACATTAAGTCCCTGGTGTGGAGCCAGCTGGCACTCTCTAGAGGCATACAGCCCCATCCCTGGGCTCTTTGTATGCCTGGAGCCCAGTGGCACCTTACCTCCCACTCCCCACTGCACGACCCTTTGCACACCTGCGTTTCTACAAGATATAAAACATCTTCTCTTAATGTGTATTTACTCTATGAAAACTCATTGCCTCAGGAACACAGGCCTCACATCCTGCCCTTATCAAAGTGGTAAATCCTGTTGTTCAGGGAAGCCCCTGACAGATCTCACAACCAACCAGGTACCTGTGCATGAATTGATCATGCAGCCCTCTCCTCCTTGTGTGCACAGAACCCCCAATAACAGACCCCACACACCAACCCTTGGTGCTCATGAAGGCACCTCTTGTCTGTGGGGCCCGATGTGGCCTATAGCAGTGTCCCTGTTAAACTTTCCTAAACCCTTCTCAGACCCTGGTAATTCTTTACCAACCCAAGTAACTAGCTCGCCATTGTGCCCACAACACCTGAGGCAGAATTGGCTAAATTTTACAGATTAATGATGCAGGTTAATTAGCTACAAAGGTGAGGTTAATGTTTACAAATAAAAAACAACATACATACTCAAGGTGGGACAAAGAACCCACAAGGACATCTAAGACCCTCCACGTGCATCCCACTGTGGCCTCAGGGCCTTTGCACTGGCTGATCTTTCAGCCAGGATCTCTCTTCCTCTGCTTCTTAAACACCTCCAGGAATCTGCTCAAATGTCCTCCCTGACCTTATTTTTCTCCAAGGAACTTATCACCGCCGGACATTGTGTATATTTTACTTAATTTTCTCTGTGTGCCCCACCAGGCTGTCTGCTGCATGAGAATGGAGACCTGCCTGCTTCACTCCCTGCTGTGCCTGGGGTCTGGAACCCGCCCAGCACACAGTAGGACCTCAGCGAATGTGTGTTGGGTGTATGAACGCTGTAGGCCACAGACAAGAATCTTCCCAGCAGTGATGGTAAGAGTTGTTCATTCACTACTGACTGAGCCCTACTGTGTGCTGGGCACTGACCTGGGTGGAAGGCACACAGTGGGTGAGACACACAGTGAGCACACACAGTGTGTGAGGAGGGACTCATGCTCTGGAGAGCACACAGGGTTCAGATAAGTCAGGAGAGCAGGGTGGAGGAGGAGAGGGCTGGGTTGGGGGGCCAGTGGTGGCAGGGGAGACAGAGAGGTGGGGCCCAGGTCGTGCAGGGCTTGATGGCTTCTGTGAGGGCTTTCCCTCTGGGCAGCGGAACCATGGCTGGGTGCGGAGCAGGGGCCTGGGTCCTGAATGCTATGCAGGAAATGAAGTGGGTGTCTGCTGGGGAGATGTGCGTGGAGGAGGCTGTCCCTGTAGACTGTGCAGGCGGGGGAGGCTCCTCTGAGGAGGTGACATCTGAGGGGAGCCCTTATATGGACCGTGTTTCTACCTTCTGCAGACTGGATGCCTTCATCTGCCCTGCAGGCCTAGGCGGGACACGCCCTGTTCTCAGTCACCTGGACTTGGCCTTCTGTCTCCCTTGTGGGCCCTCTCACCCCGGGAGGAGTCCTTCAAGGTCTAACCCCCAACTTTTACACTGGACTTGGACTCACACTGAGCCACTGTCCACCTGCCCAGCTCACCCAGAGTCAAGTCCAGTCACTTGGGGTCGCCATTCCACCCTAGAACCCATGAAGTTACTCAACTGGCCAGTCCTCAGCCAGCTCACCTGCCTCGCCTTTCCCTCCTGCAGAAACCCCGTGACAGCCCCTGTCCACAGCGCCCTGCCCCTCGCTTCTGGCCCCGGGCTTCCCCCCGTGGTGTGGCCCCGCGTGGGGTGCCGGCCCGCCACCAGTCCGGTGAGTAGAAACTGCCTTTCCAATGGAAGTTGTCTCCTGATCTCTTGGCCTTCCTGAACCTCAGATTTTCTGCTAAAATAATCTATTTCAAACCAGCCTGTGATACTCTTTGCAGACACTTAGAGTAAACAAATGAAGAACAAAAGACCAGTATAACTTTTTACATTGTCAACAAGTTTAATATTTTAATATAAATTAGAATTCCTTTCCCCCATAAAATCATAGGCCCCTTGAGGGTGGAGGAGACATAAACATTATGTGAACAGGACCTGCGAGGTCCTAAATATCTATCTTCCCAAACTGAGGGCTCAGGCCAAGGCTTGACCAAGTCCTGCCTTCACACTGTGAGTGGAGTTTCACTGGCTTTCAAATTAAGCTTTTACACTTAGCTACGAAGTGTAAAAGAAGTTGTCAATTTCAAACTAATCTTTCCAGTAATAACCAAGTTACACCATTTGTGAGCCTCCCTGTTCCCTGAGTAAATCAGAATCCACAGATGTCAGCAGGGAAGGTGTCAGTACAGCGTATTTACACACACACTGCATCTTTGGGAGACAGTGGGGCTGCGCTCTGGAAGATGTCAGCTCCTGACTCATTTAGTTGGGAGCATCCATCTTCACATGTTGGATTTCCAGAGAAGTGTCCAGAGGGGAGAGTGGACTGGAGCCGGTCTTGGCTGTCAGCCACGGAAGGGAGGACTGGAAACCTCAGGCAGCTGTGGTACTGGGAGCAGCTTGCCCTGGGGGAACCGCTAGCAGTGTCCCCTCCTAGACTGCTCTCCTGTTTAGAGGCAGGCCCAGCTGCTGTAACAGAGAAACGGGGAGAGGTGGACCTGGGTCAAAAGTGACAGTTCTGTAGGTTAGGTGCATCTGCGAACACAGGTGCAGCAGGACGACCATGGTTAATGACACTGCATCGTGTTGGGGACACTCACCAGGAGAGTAGCCTTGAGATGCCCGCACCACACAAAGTGAGAAATGGGTGAGGAGGTGGGTGTGTTAATTAGCTTGCCTGTAGTAATCTTTTCACTATGTATATTCATACCGAAACTTCATCTTGTACTCCTTAAATTCATGGAATTCTTATAAAAAAAAAAAAAAGACGAGGTCTGGGATGTGAGGATCCAGCATCTGGAACGTCTCTGACTTCCACAAGACAGAAATGACACTCCTGCCAGGGTCAGACCCCACCTGCAAAGGGTGGCAGCTTTTGCTTCGTTGTTCTTGGAAACCAGCCCGCAGGTTGGGAGGAAACCCGGCAGCCACACGGAGGCGGAGGCCCGGCCACCGTCCCCGCTGCGCCCGGGATGGCGGCCCCTGTGCGCAAGGCCTCCGCTGAGGTCCCGGCGGCGGAGAGGAGCCGCCCCCCGGGCCTGCCCACCCCGTGCAGCCCTGTGGGGTAAATGAGGATTGCTTTAACCCGCTGCATTTAGGGGCGGTTGGTTTCAGGACAGCAGGTTCCTGAACGCCGCCCCGCCCTCGCCCCCGCCTGCTCCGGGTCCTCAGTCTCCCCTCACCTTTACAGACTGGGGTTTGTGCCCTGCAGAGCCACAGGTTGAGATCACCCCATGTGACAGGGTTTGGAGGTACAGAGGTTGAGTGAGGTCCTGAGGGTGGCCCCACCAGGTTGGTCTGGTGTCCTTACATGAGAGAGAGCCCCCAGAGCTGGCTCCCCGCCACATGTGGACACAGCGAGGAGGCAGTCAGCTGGCGGCCAGGAGGACTTTCATCACCAGAAAGCGACCTCGCTGGACTTTGCTGGGCCACCCCCCACCAGAACTGTAGGAAGATGAAATTCTGCTGTCCAGGCCTCCTGGGTGGTGACCCTGGGTCGTGGCGGCTTTTCCAGCCTTGGCAGCTCTGCACACACTCCCTCCTGCCTGATGCTTTGTGCAGCTCCCACTCAGCGACTGTGCTCCTAACTTGGGGAGGGATAGGAGGGACATCGGCCAGGCCCCCGTCCTTATTCCCCCCTCTCAAAGCACCTGCTCTTCCCCACATCACGGCTCTGGGAGCAGTGGTGGCTTAGATGTCCCCGTACAATGCTGCTCCCGTCTTCCCAGGTAGGTATGGGGCCTGGCGCACACACACCTGCTCAATTTTTAGGAAAGATGCTTTTCTTAGCCAGGAAGGTGAGGGCCCCCTCTGACCCAGAAGTTTTGCTTCCGGTGTAAATGCCAGTGAAACGTGGGAGCCGGCCTGGCGGTGAGTCCCGGGCCCTGAGCGAGAACAGGTCCAGCATGCCTTATCAGGAGCACAGACGAGCGTGGCCCATCCACAAAGGGGACACTCACCAGCCACGGCATCAGAGTGAGTTGCCCAGATGGCCAGTCCCCAAGGAGGGCACGTGTGACAATCTGTCTGAAGGAAGTAGAACAGAAAAGCCCGGTGCTGCGGCTGAGAGGTGCCTGTCGGGGAGTCAGAAGAGGAGGCAGAACAGACACAGGACTGTCACTGAAGTCAGGGCTCTGGCTGCCTGGGAGAGGGTTATTTTCTTTTACTGACTTGAGCAGTGAGGACAGTGGATCTTCAAACTATTAACAACACACACACACACACACACACACACACACACACACACACACACACACACACTCCCCTATGTAGGTGAGTTTTGTATGTCTCCTGTGAGTTCATCAATAATTTTTAATGAAAACCCCCACAATTTTTCAACAAAATGGCAAGTTATTACTTTTAAAAGGGGGGACAGAACCCCCAGTTTGCTTCTTAAAAACCCAGGTCTATTGCCACATTTGGATGAGCCTGGATGTCTGGCAGCACCCAGCCACCCCCTCGGGCTCACCAGCAGCAAATGAGTGAACAGCCAGTGGTTCCCAGTTGTCTGAGTGCAAACCCCTTGTCCAGAAGGACCCGGACTCCCTCCCAGCACTTCTAGGTGGGCACCAGTGCTCGCCGACACAGCCACACCACCTGGACACTGGCAGGTGTCAGGGACCTGAGTGGCCAATAGAACCCTGTGCTCCTCCTGCCCCAGGGCAGTGAGCAGGTCAGCCCAAACCAGTCAGCCAGACTCTCCAAAACAAAAGGCAGCACAGGCCAGTGAGGAAGTGTGGTGGCCTGGAGCAGTCAGAGAGGGCTCTTGCTCTTTGTTTTCCTTCTCCATTTTATCCCAGATGTGACAGAAAAGAAAGTTGGCAGTGCGTGTTTGTGTATTTCTTAACTCCATCTTGATCTCGCACCCTGGAGGAAGCCAGTGGCCCTGTCCTGTGAGCTGCCCCGCCCTGCCCTGTCCTGTCCTGTGAGCTGTCCTGTTCTGTCTTGTGAGCTGCCCTGTCCTGTGAGCTGTCCTGCCCTGTGAGCTGCCCTGCCCTGTCCTGTGAGCTGCCCTGCCCTGTCCTGTGAGCTGCCCTGCCCTGCCTTGTCCTGTGAGCTGCCCTGTCCTGCCGCGTGAGCTGCCCTGTCCTATGAGCTGCCCTGACCTGCCCTGCCCTGTGAGCTGCCCTGCCCCGTGAGCTGCCCTGCCCTGTGAGCTGCCCTGCCCTGTCCTGTGAGCTGCCCTGTCCTGCCGCGTGAGCTGCCCTGTCCTATGAGCTGCCCTGACCTGCCCTGTCCTGTGAGCTGCCCTGTCCTGCCGCGTGAGCTGCCCTGTGAGGGGCCCATGTGTGAGAAACGCACACCTCCTACACAGTCTGTGACTCCCCAGCCCCTTGGATGGTGCGGCCCCAGCTGATGTCTTGACTGCAACCTCATGAGGAACCCTGAGTCAGAACCACCCAGCTCTGTCTGCTTCTGTCCCCCAGGGACCAAGACAATAAATATTTGCTGCCAGGAGCTGTGATGCAGCGAGGGACCAGAAACACATGACACCTCCTCCCTGCCTCTCCACCCCTCGGGGCTGTGGAGGTGAACTTATCTTCATTTGTTTACCGCCTCTGTCTTCCTCTGTGAGGACACGGGGTCTGTCAGGGGCACTGCAGGTCCCTGGAGCTAAGGCTGACAGGGCCTCCAGGCTCAGAGACTGAAGCGCAGTAAGGCAGCAATGCCAGAGGCCCCATCACTGTGGAAAGCCCCGTGTGTGAAAGGCCAGGACACACCAGGGAACAAGAATGGACCCTGAGCATACCTTCCTGGTCCCTGCCCAACCCCACCTCTAACTGCTTGCCAAGCCACCTCAGAATGTCACTCCACCTCTAGGAGCCTCGATTTCCTCCTCAGTGGACTGGGGGTGACAGGAAGATTGAGCCCCAAGAATGTGGAATGAGACAAGGTGGACCCCTGGGCTGGAGGGGCTGATCAATAAAGCCGCTTCTCCCAGCACCTGACTGAAGGTGCACAGTGAGGCTGTGAGCCCCCTCCCTGGGCGGCGCTCACAGGCAGACCTTGGTGCACGGAGGGAAGGGCGCCTTCCCAAGTGTGTGAGGCAGCCCCGAGTGCAGGGTGTCAGCGCAGGGCCTGGCCCCGAGCAGGCTCCAGGAGTCGTGTGTTGTGTGAGCCCACCTCACATGCTGACATCAGGGTCACATATAAGCCAAAGACGGCAAGTTAGGAGGACACCCTGGAACCCCATGGTGCATCCTTGCTGGTCCTAGGACAGAAGGAGCAACGCAGGACACAGAGATGGGGTGGGCAGGACTCAGGCAGAAGGTGCCTGTGTGTGCACGTGTCCGTGGCATCACCATGGACTGGGCAGCAGGCGGCGGGAGAAGTTCAGAGCCCTCTGGTTTCCTGCTTGGGAGGACAAGAACTAGGAACAGGATGACTTTCCAAACTGACGTGAATATGTGTGAGGTCATGGAAGCAGTCTCACACCTGTTAGCTCACGTCCAGGGGACTGACCCCAGCAGGAGCCAGGATGAGGCTTCACATGTGCTCACGCTGAGGCCAGAGTTGCCTTAGTCGGAGCTGCCCCAGACCCACCTGGAGATGAGGCTTCTGGCACAAGGAGTTTATGTGGGAGATGAAGGCAAGGGTGTAGGGAAGTGGGAAGAGGAAGGGAAGGTGCCTCAGTATGGCTGTTAACACACCTGCCTCCACTGTACAGCCCCCCTGCAGGATCCTCCCACTGCAGGATCCCCCGCTGCAGGAACTGCTGCTGTGGGGTTCCCCCTACTCCCCCAGTGCAGGCAGTGGGAAATGGTCCATCAGGAAGCCTGGGAGCCGCTGCAGAGAGGTGGCTGGTGTCCTGGCTGAGTCAGCTTCCAGGGAAGGGTAAGCCTCCACACTTCACCTGCCAGTTCATGTGAGAGGATGCCAGAGACAGGGTCTCCAAGAGCCAGCACTCCCTGGAATGAGAGAACCTCCTGCCATCCTTATCATAAGACCATGGATACCTGAGCCACCATGTGGACTTCAGAAGGTCAAGGCTACTTGTGGTGGTTTGTCACCATTGTCTCACTTCTGTGATGGACGCTGCAGACTGATTCATTCAACATGTGTGCCACCCCCACCTTCTATGGCTTGTGTATGTTAGTCTCTGGGAAACCTGAAAGCTACATTTCCCAGTCCCTGGGCAGCTAGGGCTCTGCAGGAGGCCTCGGCTCCTCTGGACAGATGACTGATGGCTGCTCAAGATATGAAGGTGGGAGCGAACAACACAGGGCAGTGTAGGGAAGGGGCTCCTGGCTGGCAGGGAACGAGGGGTCTGGTTCTCCTACAGCAGCAGCCGCAGTGTCTGGGCCTGAGCATCACATACAGTGGGGTTTCCATGGCAACAGTCACAGGTAGGGTTAGCTGATTGTGCAGGCTGGTTGTCCCTGGCTATGGAGAATCCACTCTTGTTCCCTGGTAGTACTGGAATCTCAGTCTTAACACACAGGAATAAGTCCACCTCTGCTCAGACCACAAAAAGTGGGTTCAGCCATCTATAACAAATCACTGTGACTGATACAAATTCAGACTCTGAAATGACCTCCATTGTTTTTCCTGTGTGGAAGACATACAGAAACCTTAATAAAAACAAGTTAAAATCATCTGTAACCTCATTACCTGGAGGTAATCACTGTAATATTTTTGCAAGTTTCCTATTTTTTATATAGTCAAAAGGAGAGTTTGTATTATCCTCTGCCAGCTCTGCTCACTTAATGTCACTTACTGTGGATTGTAAATGTGTCCCAATGGCTTTGTCCATGAGGTCTTCAGGTCCCTAGACTATAACAGGTTTCATTCACTTCTTTCAACCAATGTATCGAGCTATAATTCACATAGAAAAAGCTGGACATGTTTAATGTATATGACACAGTGACTCTGGAGATAACTGTACGTGTGTGAAGCCAACACCACAGTCTGTGCCATGAGCACATCCATCAAGTCCAAGTCTCCTCCACCTTCTTCACTTGGTATTGGGATGAGAACCCTTAACAGAAGGCCTACCCTCTTAGCCAAGATTTAAGTACACAATATGGCATTATTAACTACAGGTGCCATGCCCTGCAAAACTCTAGAACTGATTCATCCTGCCTAACTGAAACTTTGTACATTTGACCATCACCTTCTCGTTCCTCCTCTCCCCAGGCCCTGGCAACCACCCTTCTACTCTTGTCTATGGGTTCGACAATTTTAGATTCCTCATATAAGCGGTATTATGGAGAATTTGTCCTTCTGTGTCTGGCTTACTTCACTGAGCATAATGTCTTCCAGGTTCATTCATGGTGTTGCAAATGGGAGGATTCCCTTCTATTTTTAAGGCTGAATACTATTCCATTTTGTGTATATACCAGCTTTTCTTTACCCATTGATCAGTCAATGCACATTCAGGCAGCTTCCATGTTCTGGCTGCTGTGAGCACTGCTGCAGTGAGCAGGGAGTGCAGGCATCTCTCTGGGGGCCTGACTTCAATTCCCTGTGTGCATACACAGAAGTGGGATTGCTGGATCAATTGGTAGCTCTGTTTCTAATTTTTTGGTCTAATTTTGGTGTCAGGGTAATGCTGGCTTCATCAAATGAGTTTAGAAGTGTTCTTTCTTCCATTTTTTTGGAAGAGTTTAAGAAGGATTGATAATTTCTTTTTAAATGGTAGATTTGCCTGTAAAGACAACAGATTCTGAGATTTTTCTTTGTTGGAAGATGCTTGGTTACTGATACAATCTTTTTATTTATTCTTGTTCTGTTCAAACTTTCAGTTTATTCTTGATTCCATCTTGGTAGCTTGTATGCTTCTAGGAACTTATCCACTTCTAAGTTGTCCACTTTATTGGTATTTTAGTGTTCAAAATAGTTTCAATACTTAAAAAAAAAAAGAAACTTCTGTGGCATCTGCTGTAACATCTTCTCTTTCATTTATTATTTATTTATTTGAGTCTTCTCTGTTTCTCTTAATCTTGCTATGGGCTTGTCAATTTTGCTTTCTCTTTTCAAAAACAAAATCAGTTTTGTCTATTTTTCTACTGTTTTCCTATTTTCTAATTTCATTTATTTGTACTATGAATTTTATTATTTCTTCCCTTCTTTTAACTTTGGGCTTAGTTTGTTCTTTTTCTACTTCTTTGAGGTAAAAATTTAGGTTAATTTAGTCTTTTTCTTTTCTGATGTAGGTGTTTATTGGTATTTCTTGGTACTGCTTTTGTTACATCTTATAAGTTTTGGTATGTTGTATTTTCATTTCCATTTGTCTCGAATTATTTTCTAATTACTCCTTGAGTTTCTACTTTGATCCAATGTCACCCAAGGATGTGTTGTTTACTTATGTATTTATTTATTTAAATTTTATTGAGTTACAGTTTTCAATGTTGTGCCAAATTCTGGTGTATAAATTTTTCAGTCATACATGAATATACATATATTCATTTTTATATTTTTTCACCATGAGCTATTACAAGACCTTGCATATATTTCCCTGTACTATACAGTATAAACTTGTTTAGCTATTCTATATATACCTGTCAGTATCTACAAATTTCAAACTCCCAGTCTGTCCCTTCGTACCCCCTTCTCCCCTGGAAACCACAAGTTTATATTCTATGTCTATGAGTCTGTTTTATATTTATGTCCATTCTCCTCCTTCTCCTTGTCCTTGTCCTTCTCTTCCTCCTCCTTCTTTTTTAGATTCCACATATGAGTGATATAATATGGTATTTTTCTTTCTCTTTCTTGCTTCCTTCACTTAGAATGACATTCTCAGAGACATTCATGTTGCTGCAAATGGTGTTATGTTGTCATTTTTACAGCTGAATAGTCTTCCATTGTATAAATATACCACAACATCTTTATCCAGTCATCTGTTGTTGGACATTTAGGTTGTTTCCATGTCTTGGCTATTGTAAATATTGCTGCTTTGAACATTGGGGAGCTGGTGTCTTTTTGAATTAGGGTTTCTTCTGGATATATGTCCAGGAGTGGGCTTACTGGGTCATATGGTAAGTCTATTCCTAATCTTTGGAGGAACCTCTATACTGTTTTCCACAATGGCTGCACCAAACTGCATTCCCACCAACAGTGCAGGAGGGGTCCCTTTTCTCCACAGCCTCTCCTGCATTTATCATTTGTGGTCTTTTGAGTGATGACCGTTATGACTGGTGTGAGGTGATACCTAATCCAAGGGTGTGCTGTTTATGGGGAGGGTATAGCTCAGTGGTAGGGCATGTGCTTAGCTACTCAAGGCCCTGGGTTCAATCTCCAGTATCTCCATTTGAAACTTAAATAAATGTATAAACAATTACACCCCCACCCAAGTTTTTTTTTAAAGGAATTTTTTAATAAAGATTATGTCCTTTAATTTCCATGTATTTTTTAATTTTCCCATTTTCCTCCTTTTATTGATTTGTAGTATCATTCCATTGTGATCAGAAAAGACATTTGGGATGACTTCAATTTTCTTAGATTTGTTAAAACTTGGTCCATTGGTAATAGTGGTGTTCATCTCTTTTTCCCTTATTGATTTTTTGTCTGGATGTTCCACCCATTACTGAAAGTGGAGTATTGAAGTCTCCTACTATTATTGTGTGGCTATTTCTCCCTTTAGATCTACAGACATCTGCTTTATGTAATTAGGATCTCTGGTGTTGGGTGCATATATATATATTTTTATATTTAAGAACATTTAAAACAATTTTAAAGGTTATTTTCCATTTACAGTTACTAACAATTACTGATTATATGCCCCATGTTGTACAGTACCCCCTTGAGTCTAACAACCAGGAGTTTGTACCCCCCACTTTCCAATCCCAAAGTTTCCCCTCCCCCAACTGGTAATCATTCATTTATTCTTTATTTCTGTGAGTCTACATTTTCATTATATTCACTAGTTTTTTAGATTCCATATATATGATATCATACAGCATTTGTCTTTGTCTGACTGATTTCACTTAGCCTAATGCCCTCCAAGTCCATCTATGTTGCTGCAAACGGCAACATTTCAGTATATTCTTTATGGATGAGTAGTATTCCTTTACCATATCTTCTTTATCCATTCATCTGTTGATGGACATTTAAGTTTCTTCCATATCTTGGCAGTTATAAATCATACTACTGTGAATATTGGGATGTATGTAGCTTTTCAAATTAGCCGTTTTTTTTTTCCAGATATGTATCCAAGAATGAAATGGGTGAACATATATTTATAATTGCTATATCTTCCTTTTGAATAAACCCTTCAACCTTTATATAATTATCTTCTTTATCTCATGTAGCATTTTTAAACGTTTAAAGCCTACTTTGTCTCCTGTAAGTATAGGCACACTTGCTCTCTTTTGGTTACCGTTTGCATGGAATATCTTTTTCTATCCCTTTACATTCAACTTTTGGGTGTTCTTAAAGCTAAATTGTACATAGCATGCAGTTGTAGCTTCTTGTTGTATCCATTCAGTCACTCATTTTCTTTTGATTAGTGAGTTTAACCCATTTAAATTTAAAGTAATTATTTACTGATTATTGTAGTTATAGTTATTTTTAGTATCTTTTTCTTTTCAGTTATCAATGAGGGTTAGAAGTGATTTGTGCACTATCATTAGAGTATTTCACTGCTCTGTATTTGTCTATATATTTACCTTTACCAGTAAATTATACACTTCCTTTTAATGTTGTTGCTTATTGTCCTTTCCTTTCAACTTGACAACCCCTCTGTAGCATTTCTTGTACAGCAGGTCTAGTGTTAACAAACTCTCTCAATTTCTGTTTGTACAGGAAATTCTATCTCTCCTTCATCTCACAGAAAAGACTTGCTATGCATAGTATTCTTGGTTGGCAGATTTTTTCCCCCAGAATTTTGAATATATTATCCCACTCTCTCCTGGCCTTCAAGGATTCTGCTAAAAATTGTGCTGGTAGTCTTAGTGGAGTTCCACTGTATGTGATGAGTCTTCTTTTTTTTCTCTTCTCAAATTTCTCATTTTAAAGTTTTGACAATTTTAAGGTGTCTCAGTGTAGAATTCTTTTAGTTACAACCTATTTGGGATCTTTTGGGCTTTATAAATATAGATGTCCTTTTCCTTTCCCAAATTTTGGGGAAATTTAGCCATTATTTCTTTAAATAAGCTTTCTTCTCCTTTCTCTTTTTCTTCTGGAACTCTCATTACTTATCATTTTTCTTGACTGTGTCCTATAAGTCCTGTAGGCTTTTTTCACTCTTTTTCACTCCTTTTCACTTTTGCTCCTGTGAATAGAGCATTTCAAACAACCTGTCTTCAAGTCTAATGATTCTTCTGCTTGGTCAAGTCTGCTGTTGAAGCTCTCTATTAAACCTTTTAGTGCAGTCACTGTATTCTTTGCTCCAGAAATTATGTTCTGGTTATTATTATTATCATTATCATCATCATCATCATCATCATTATTATCATTATTATTAATTATTATTATTTTATGATTTGTTGAACTTCTCATTATGAACATCTATTACTTTTCTGATTTTGTCTAACTGTCTGTCTGCATTCTCTTATAGCTCAATGAGCTTCTTTAAGATGATTACTTGGAATTCTTTGTCAGACAATTCATAGATCTACATTTTGGGAAGTCAGTTACTGGTATTTTGTTTTGTTTCTTTGGTGATACCATGTTTCCCTAATTCTGTGTGACCCTTATAACCTGTGTTGATGCCTGCACACTTGAAGAAGTAATCATCGATTCCAGGCTTTATGTGCTGGCTTTGAAGGGAAAGGCCTTCACCAGAAAACTCAGCTAGAAATTCTGGTGATCTATCAACTTCTTCTATAGATATGCCCACTCTACTCCTCCAACTCCCTCCTTGGGGATCTCATCTTAGAACTCTGTGCCTCCTCCTGATCCTACAGAACTGTGTAAGGTTCTGAGAGCTGTTTGCTCCTTCTCCCTAGGGCAGTGCCCTGCTAGGCCAGGGCATTAGATGCAAGCAGCACTCTCTTCTCTTCCTTCTGAAGGTATGTCTTAGAATTGTGTGCCATTTCCCTATTCTACAGAGCTATGTCGAGTCCCAGGAGTCACCTGCCTCTTTCCATATGGCAGTACACTGAGAGGCCAAGACAATAGGTTCAACCCCACTTATGCCCCTCCCTTCTGAAGGCGCAGTCTCAGGGTTGTTCACCTGCTTCTGATCCTGCAGAGTCAAGCTGGCTTCTGTGAATGGCACTGGCTGCCGAGGTGTGTGTGTCATCTCTGGGGCACTATCTGTGGGAAACTGCAGCTCTTGGGTGGTGTGTCTTTTTCTATGAGCCTCCACACTTTTCTTTTTTTTTTCTGTTCACAGACAACCCAACCATACTGACTTCTTCAATGTTCTGGGTGCATCAAGATAAGCATAGCTTTTAGACATTGTCCCAAAAGACTGGGGAGCCAGATCCTTACTTTCTCTTTATCCTGCAGAAGTCGTGGCCTGGAGGATCATTCTTGGCTCTGAATTCTGTCAGCCTAGGGGAGATGTGACACAAGTAAAATGGCACTGCTCTTTCTATCCTTTTAGTGTGGCTGACCTTACATTTTATGATCCACTGGGGGCTGGAACCTCTCAAATGGACTCCAGAGCTCTCACAAAGGTATTTTTGTCTGTAGACGTTTGCCAGATTATTGTTTCTATGGGTGAATGAGGGCTGGGACCTCCTATTCTGCCATCTTACTGATATCACTCACCCTCTCACACTGTAACACTCTGGCCTTAGAATAAAATTTAAATTTCACTCATAAGTTACCTACAAGGCCTGAGGGTTCTAGCCATACTCACTTCTCCAGTGCCTTCAGCTTCCAACTTCTTTCTGGCTTATCCTGCTCCAGCTACACATTTTTCATTACCTCCCTGACACAACCAAGCTCTTCAACCCCATCGTCTTGGTAATTCCTGTTCCCTTTGCCTCGAAGATCTTTTCCTGGCTGTTCATTTAGCTGGATCCCTGCATCTTTTGGATTTCTTTTTAAATGCTAGTTCCTGGGACAGGCTCTCCCTGTTTCTCCATCTAAGTAATGGTACCCAAACTCACCTGTGATTCTCTACCACATTAACCCATTCTTCCTTCTGTATACTTGTCACAATGTGACATCTCATTGGTTTCACTTGCTTATTGTCTGTCTTCATCAACAGAATGTCAGCTGCAAGAGGGCAGACACTGTCTGCCTTGTTTCTCACTATATTTCCTGCCTATTGCCTGCAAATGTCTTTTAAAACAGTTTTGCAAACAGTAACATAACAATGTATAAGATGCCACATTTTATCGCACCCTTTCCTATTTGTGGGTATGCAGTAGTTTCTGATTATAAATACTGCAATGAACATCTCCATTCATAACATTCTCTGTCCCTGCTTCTGGTGCTTTTGCTCACAGTCTCAGAAATAGAAATATTGGCTCCATCAAAGAGTATGAGTAGGTTTAAGGCTCCTTTACACACATGGCCACACTGCACTCCAGAAAGTCTGACTGAAGACCTAAGTCCCACCATCCCTGAATGAGAGCTTAGAGCCAAGAGATGAGTCTTTAGATGAACAAATCTCATGAATCAACTGGAGATCTGAATAAAATTCAGATTCTGCTGCAGGAGATCTGGGGTGGGGACTGAGATGCTGCATTTCTAACAATCTCCCCACAGAATACCCCAGAGGCCCTCATCCTGCCTGATATTTCCTGGCAGTGTCTGGCCTCCATGCTGACACACCCCTGGGCACCAGTGCCTCTGCTCAGACATCAGCCTCCCAGGCCTGCAGCCCCAGAAGGAAAGCCTGTGCTTCAACAAACCAGAAAGCATGGAGCACAAATGACATTTCACTGTTTAACAGACTAGCACCAGCCCAATGCTTTGATACCACTGTTCCCAGGGCTGCCAAACTTCACTAATATGAAGAGTGTACTTACAGGAAAGCACAGTGCACAGGGAACGGACCCCAAACTTGTAGAGCTTGAAGCAGGATCTTGACAAGCTTTCCAGAAGCCAGTCTAACTCTATGGCTTTTAGTAAATAATAGTTTCTCACTTTTTTAAAATGGCTTTAGTGAGATACAATTCACATATTCCCCCACATCAGGCAAATAACTCAATGAATTTCTGTATATTCACACTTCCTTCTTTGATGCAATAAAGTTATTATTTCAGGTTTCTTCCTGCCAACCCTGCTGTGTTTGGTCTAAGCAGTCTCCACAGGACTCAGACCCTGATGAGGACGCCGGTGGCCAGAACCGCATCAGGCTGGTCAAGAAACCTGTCTTGAGGGCCCCCATCTTCACAAGTGATGAGTTCCCATCAAGGATCCCATGAAAAAGCAGTTCTTTAACCACAGTGTGAAAGAGCCCAGGATAAAGGAGGAAACCCCTGATGCCCAATGTTTACTTACGCTGGTGTTTTGGTATCCGGAGACCCCAGCAAGCAGAGCCAGAAGAGCAGCCTCCTCACCTCCATGTCCTGGTCCCCTCAGGGGCCCTGTGGTCACCAGGGAGGAGGAGGGGTGAGAGCTCAGGAGGGATGGGGAAGGGTTGGATTTGGAACTGGGGATGGGATTGGGGAGGGAGCATGACAGGAAGGGGGTTTAGGTACTTGGGAGGAGAAGAAGTGGGTCATAGAAAGGATCAGGCTCAACCAAGCCCTTGAAGGGAGGAAGGAGGGTTCAGACAGGTCAGTAGGCCAGCAGGTAAGCAGGTCAGGAGAACAAACAACAGGTCAATCAGACTCTCAGGAACAGCGGGAGGGGATGAGGCTCTGCCTTTCTCTGAGCCTTCTATGGTTTGGACGATGCCATAGCAACGCAGAAGCTTTATACCCTCTCTCGACCAATCACCTACCTTCGCCCCTGGTTCCTCACAGTGGACATTCGAAGTGACCTCACTTTTAGAACACACCCCACTACCTGATGCTCCAGCACACATCATCCAACCCTGGGTCCTCTCTGGAAACTTTTCCAACCTTATGCTTTCTGGTCCTTCTCCACCCAGGTCCCCTGCCCCCTAATTCTGGGCGTTCCCACCTTCTTTTCCAAATTCTCAGAGTTTCTCATGGGCAGTGGCTGGAAAACATGTAAGGCAAAGAATGACAGAAGTGCAAGGGAAATCAACTACACAAGTGGAGTGGGAGGTCTTCACTCCCCCTTACTCAGCACTTCATACAAAAGGCAGACAGAACAGCCACGAGATGGAAAATATCTTAACGACAAACCGTCTTAATCACATCGCCACACCCATATGGCTATCCCTCTCTGCAATACATCTGCAGATGACATTAATTTTAGGTACATATGCTACACGCATAAAAATCAACCCTATTATTTTGGCCCAAATTGTCACAACTCTGTACAGTTCACTTGGTGGTGCATGTGTACACCCAGGACTAAAGAGGCAGAAACTACCCGGGTGGGGCAGAAGCAAAGTTATGCTTTGTGTAGTGTTGACTGCGCGGGGGCCTGGGAAGTCCTTCTGGGGCGGTGGGAAGATTTGCTATATAGATATGGGGATGGTTGCGTTCATTCAATCAATAAATACTGAGCACATGGGGCCTGCCCATCACAAGGGTCAGAGAGACCCTCATATCTGTCCCTGTGAAGTGACCAACTGCTGATGGTTAGGAATGGATGAGGTGCCAGGAGTGGCCGCGGGAGTCCAGTGAGAGGGCCCTGCACTAATCCAGGCTTTGTGTCCTCACCCTGCCCTATCAGCTGCCCCAGGAGCCCCAATTCCAGGCAAACTCTGAGGGGGACTGAGGGCAGCAGTTCCCTCCTAAGTCTCAGGCGCTCCCACAATCTGCCCATAGTGTTCTTAGGGAGAAATGGGCAGGGCAGGGGTCAGTGGTTTGGGACTCCCTGCTGCCAAAGAGGAGTTGGCTGGAAATATCTGGCTCCTTAGAGGTCCCTCAATCCAATCCCCAGTAGCCCCTCGAGCCCGCAGGGCTGTGCCTCCTTCCAGGTGGGGGAGGTGGCCAGCCCTGCAGCAGCTCTGGGGTCCAGGCTGGGCCACCAACAGGTCGAGGTGTGACTGTGCTGCCCAGGAAGAGGTGCGAACAGCTGTGCAGCAGTAAACACCACCGTGAGCAGCCTCTGTAACCGGACTCCACCCACTGTGAGCATGGCCTTAGCCAAAACTTGGCAGTGAGGGTGGGAGGGCTGGGAGAGGTGGGGCCCTGTGGCCCTGGACAGGGCCTGAGGGGAGAGACAGACAGACCGGCAGGGACAGAGGTAGTGTGTGAGTGATTGAGAGAGGTGGGGGTCAAGTCCTAGAAAGTGACAGGAGGTGACAGGGGAACTGAATAGGGAGAACCAGAGACAAGAGGAGGCTAGAAGGAAAGAGAGAGCCAGCCCAGGGTCCGTGGTTGGGGACAATGGGCCAGGGTGGTGCGACTCTGGGAAGGGGCCCAGAGTGGAGGGGGCAGAAAAGGCAGGAATCCAGGCCTCACAGTGCCTCCTGCTCTAAGGCTCTGACCTCCCTGGAGCTGAGCTCCCAGGGGTCATCATACTTGGAAAGATTAGTACCTCCCATTTCCCTTGGGATTGCTGGTTCCAGCCTCTATGTCTGTCCCTGTTGGGGTTGACTTTCAGGATTGGCTGCCCTTTGGGAGGAAACTCCAGAGACTGCCCTGTGGGGATTTGACCCTGACTCCTCACAGACCCCGTGGTGCTGCAATTCCAACCACACTGCTGGGCCTTCCTGGATCCACAGCTGGGCTTCAGGAGCTGTGCTGGCCCCAGGATCCCCAGCCTGGGGGAACTGAGTCCCATCCAGAGTGAGCAGGCTTCAGGGATACTGGATCTCCTCCCACTGTCAACAAAAATTCCTTCCAACCCTCAGGAGTCCGGACCCCCTATAAATTAACAATTAACATCAGGTCAAAGGTATTGAAGTATCACACTGGGCAATATAATGTGCCAAGTGACCAAATTCAAAGTGCAGTGTTGCGATTACACAACACTCTCAATAACCCATTTTGTGGATGAGAAGACAAGGGATGTGAATCACCATAGGGTCTCAGGGGTGGTGAGTGCTTTAATTTTACCTTGAACCAAAGTCTAACTTGGAAAGAGATTCCACCTGGAGCCCATTCTGTCACATGCTCCCTGAGGTTCTGAGGAAGACCATTGCCTTTGTCTTGGGAAACTCCTCTTGCAATAACATTAAGTCATACACCAGTCAGGACAAACAGGGTGAGGATGTGTCCATGAGTGGTCCTGACTCCTAAAAGTCAGCTTGGTCTCAGGAAATGGATCTTCTTATATCATTGTTAGGCACCAAGGTAAATAAGAGTAAAAACATAAAATCCATCATATATGTAAGTATTTTTTATTCAAAATATAAATTACTTTATGAATTATAAATGGATGCATTGCTTTGGTCCATGACAAACAGGACATTACATACACTCATTACAATGAATTATTGTCACGGGTGGGAATGTGGTGACAAGAGCAGGGTCATTTTTATCAGGGAAGGAGGTCCTACAGCTCTCAGTACAGGGTCGGTAAGTTTACAATGCTTCTCCCCACCACCAAACTCTCAACACACACACATAGAGGCAAATACACATAGATCCTACCTTCTGATCAGAAAAATGATAAAAATATGCGCACACACCACCTAACAACAAACTGACCACACACACAGTTCCCATAATAACTTCTTAATATTTCAGTTCTGAGCCTCTGAAGTTTCCATCCTTTGTACTCACCATCATCTAATAGGAAGAAATCATTAACAATACTGCAAGTCTGATTCATTACAGTTCCTCTAGGAATTTATTTTATATTATTGCAAGCCTCAGAAGAATATAAAATTTACAGTTTCAGATGGAGTTTTTGGCTCAGTAGCTTTCATATCTAAAAGCTTTCACTGACTACACAAATTTATTGGTTCTACTTTTCTCACTCTGTGATTTCTACACCAATTAAAATTTCACTTCTAATCAGTTTGGATTTCAATCAGCTTCCTGATATTGCATTTTTGTAGATAAAATGATTTTTCCTGTAGGTGACTATCTATTGATGATCATTTTTTTCTTTTAGTATTAAATTGTACAACTGACTTCCAGTCTATTGCTTTTCATGTAACTGGAGAAAGAATAATAAAGCTCATAGTGACATCATTTACCAATACACGACTAGACTTACAAGTAGTACTTATCACAGTCTGACTTCCTCTGCTGAATATGTATACAGAAAAATCAAGTTAATAACAATGTGGATTTGATTCTATAGGGCCAGCAAACCACCCTTCTCCATTTATTTATTCTTAGTAGTCACTACTTTTCTATTATTTGACCTAGAAATTGCCCTCCTCTTACTCCTACCCTGAGCATCTCAAAAGAATAACAAAAACTAAATGTTTCATGGCACAAATTCTAATCTTATTACTAGTAGCCATAAGGTTTTCCTATGAATGGATTAAAAAGGATTAGAATGAATGTATGTGATAACTAGTTTAAACAAAAACATTATTTTGACTCATAAAATTATAATTAACTTCATAATTATCAAATGGTATTAGTCAATATTATGACCATTTTAGCATTTACAGTATCCTATATGGATAATAATATATAAATCACATGTAATACCCTCATTACTGTGCTTAGATGGCATAATAGCAGCATTACTCATTATGGCAACTGCCATCATTCTAAACACCTATTTTTCATTAGCTACCTTAATACCTATTCTTAGTACTCATCGCCTGTGAGGCTGCACTAGGATTATCATTAATAGCCATGATATCCAATGCTTATGGTACTGATTATGTACAAAATCTTAACCTTTTTCAATGTTAAAACTCATATTCCAAACATTATATTAATACTATTAACGTGATTATCAAAAATTGTATCCTCTGAATTAATACTACATCTTATGGCCTATTAACCAGACTTATCAGCTCATTCTTCCTCAATCAACTGAATGATAATAGCCTTCACTTTTCACTAACCTTCCTATCTATTAGTCCCTCCACTTGCATCAACAACTTGTCTTCATCTACCAATACACAGGGCCAGCCAATTTCATCTATCCAAAGGATCAACCCCCCAACTATATTATCACAGTGCTAATCTTATTACAAATATCCTTAAATTTTCACCACTTCACAATTGATTACATTCTATAGTTTACTCAAAACAACAGTAGTCAAAACCCTAATCATTTATTACCCACTGAGAAAGTCAGACAAAATGATTCTATTCAGGACTTTATTTCTTATTGTATATACTACTTGGATCACTGGCTCTTGTCATTTCACTAATTTTGATCCAGAATCTTACAGGTTCATTACATTCTCTAATAATTTAATACTAAACTCAAACAGCGTCAATTATTTTTAACTTTTTTTTATTGAGTTATAGTCATTTTACAATGTTGTCTCAAATTCCAGTGTAGAACACAATTTTTCAGTTATACATGAACATACATACATTCACTGTCCCATTCTCTTTTGCTGTGAGCCACCACAAGATCCTGTATATATTTCCCTGTGTTACACAATACAATCTTGTTTATCTATTCTACGTGTTGATATCCCAGTCTGTCCCTTCCCACCCCCTGCCCCCCGGCAACCACAAGTTTGTATTCTATGTCTATGAGTTTTTTTGTTGTTTGTTGGTTTTGTATTTATTTATTTATTTTTTAGATTGCATATATGAACAATCTCATATGGTATTTTTCTTTCTCTTTCTGGCTTACTTCACTTAGAATGACATTCTCCAGGAACATCCATGTTGCTCTAAATGGTGTTAAGTTGTCAGTTTTTACGACTGAATAGTATTCCATTGTATAAATATACCACCTCTTCTTTATCCAGTCATCTATTGATGGACATTTAGGTTGTTTCCATGTCTTGTCTATTGTAAATAGTGCTGCTATGAACATTGGGTTGCAGGTGTCATTTTGAAGTAGGGCTCCTTCTGGATATATGCCCAGGAGAGGGATTCCTGGGTCATATGGTAAGTCTATTCCTAGTCTTCTGAGGAATCTCCATACTGTTTTCCACAGTGAGTGCACCAAACTGCATTGCCACCAGCAGTGTAGGAGGGTTCCCTTTTCTCCACAGCCTTCCAGCATTTGTCATTTGTGGAATTTTGAATGATGGCCATTCTGACTGGTGTGAGGTGATACCTTATTTTAATTTAGATTTGCATTTCTCTGATAATTAGTGATATTGAGCGTTTATAAATGTGCCTGATGATCATTAGCATCCATTTCTTAATGTAGAATTTCCCTATGACTGACATGTATAAGAGCATTTATGGTAAATGCACCCTTTTAGGACCTACACCTTTGATTACCAAAAGCATAATTCAAGTTTTTGTTCTGGGATCCCAAGTACCTGCGGTTATATTACTCACACCAGGCAGCTGGGGTATTATAATATTATAATATTAAATTCCTTAGAAAATTCAATGGCATATCCTGTCCTTATACTATCTCTATAAGGAGTAATTATAACGGGCTCAATCTGTCTGTGCCAAACAGACTTAAAATCGTTCACCACATGGTCCTCCACCAGCCACGCAGAGCTCGGAACTGCAGGCACTCTCACCCAGACAGCATGAGCCTGTAGCGGTGCTCGAGCCCTAACAGTCCCCCACGCCTATGCTATGGTCTGAACCATGGACCAGGCGCCCTAGGCATGGGGTTCAGCACTGGGATGATGTGCCCACTTGGCAGGATTGAAAACCAGTGGTTTTACTGTAGCACTGTAAGAAACTGAGTCTCTGCTCTTGAAGAGCCTGTGCAGAGGCTTGCTGATTCCCCATCACAGCAGGGAAACAGCAGGCTGAACACTGCCTGGGGCTCTGGCAGCTTCCACGGATGCCTAAATTGGGGCCCCCAGACTATACAGGCTCCTGCTCCAGCCTTCCATGTTCTGGTGCTGCTCCCCTCTCAGGTGGTAGCTTCCATTGCCAACAAGAGTGCACACAGTGTGAGAAAATGGTGCTGGCCTGGATGTGGCCCTACCTCTGAAAAGACTGTCACTGCTAGCTAGTGTCCCTTCACACACTCTGGCAGGAGCAATACAAGCACCAGGGCAGAGGCTGCCATCATGAGAACTCACTTTCTCATGCACAACTGAGAGGGGTTGAGGCCAGCTCAGTGGTGCGGCCCCAATCTCTCTGGCCCTGACCCACCCTCTAGCCAAGGTGTGCACACTGGGGAAAAGGTAAAACCAGTACAGAAGGGCCACTGCAAGCCCTCAGGCCTCAGCCGCATTCTAAACCAAACAGAGACTGCCCTCACACCCAGGAGAACCCAACTCCCACAGAGATCCTGCTCCAGCCCAACGGGACCCTGTGCCACCGCTGATAGGGCTGTTAACAGTCATGGAGCAGAGGAGAAGCCCCTGCTCGAACCTGGAACTGGCTCCAATCCCTTTAACTCCAGCTCTACCGCCCCCATTACTCTGGCTGCCAGCACATCCTGGGGGAAGATGGCAGCCCACGATCAGTTAAGATGCAATTCTTCCCACAGATCCGCTGGGCACAGAAGACTGCATAGGAGTGCTCTCACACAAGGACACTCCTTTAATTCTGGGACAGGTAACTGTTTCACGTAATTTCACAGAGATATAGAAAGTTAAAGTGAGAAGGCAGGGATATGTTTTAAGTGAAATAATAAAAAAATAACCATAATGAAGAGAGATAAATAATTTATTTGACAAAGAGGTCAAAGCAATAGTAATAAGAATGATAACTGCACTGGGAAAAAGAACAGATGAACACAGGGAGAATTTTTAAAAAGAACTAGAAAATATACAAAAAGAACCAGTCAGAGCAGAAGTGTAGGTAACATGGAAAATTAGGCAATACAGATGATACATTAGCAATCTGGATGACAGAATAATGAAAAGCACCCAATCAGAAGAGCAAGAAGAAAAAATACATTAAATGAGTTTAAAGGTCTTCTAAGACAGCATAAAACATATTAACATTCATATTATAGGGGTCCCTGAAGGAGAATAAAAAGGGTGAGAAAACATTTGATAAAATTATAGCTGAAAGCTTCCCTAATCTGAAAAAGGAAACAGATCCAGGCACAGGAAACACAGAGTCACAAATGGGATCAGCTCAAACAGACCCACATCAAGACAAATCATTATTCAAAAAGCAAAATTTAAAGATAATGACAGAATTCTAAAAATCAGCAAAAAAGAATCACTTCTTTGTTCTTTTTCCTAACAGATAAAGTGTTATAGATTTTGCAAAGAATGAAAAAAGTTTTGGTTTGTTAGAATGAATGAATGAATAACAGAATTCTAAAGGTAGGAAGAGAAAAGGAAAGCATCACATGAAAGGAAATTCCTCATAAACTATCAGCTGTTTTTCAGCAGTCATTGCAGGCCAGAAGGGAAAGCTATGATTACATGCTAATGTAAACATTTAGCAACATTAGTAAGTACTCAAAGAGAAAAATCTACAACCTAGGCTACTCTAGTCAGAAAAGTTATTAATCACAATTGAAAGAGAGTTAAAGAGCTTCTCAAATGAGCAAAAACTGAGAATTCATCAATCCTAAATTAACCTTACATGGAGTGTTAAAAGGTCTCTTTATGTGAAAAGGAAAAATCTGTAACAAAAATAAGAACTTGTTGGGGGAACGTAGAGCTCAGCTGTAGACAGTGTGCTTAGAATGCATGAGGTAATGGGTTTAATCCCATTAAAATAAGTAAATAAATCTACCCACCTCCCAAGAAAATTAAAAAGGAAAAAAAGAACTTCTGGGAAGTAGGAAATCCCAGTTTAAAGGCAAAAATGGAGCAATGGCTGTGAATCAACAACTTAAATAAGCTACTACAAAGATTAAAAAACAAAAATTATAAAAACAACTATAATTACAATAAACACTTATAAGAGTTATAGGAAGATGTAAAAAAAAAAAAATCAAAAACAAAACGAAAAAGGGGGAAAGGGACTAAAACATTAAGTGACCTTAAATGACAATCACTTGAAAACAATCAGATATTGTAAAAGAGCAACGTATATGAAACTTATGAAAACCATAAATTCAAAAGCTACATTAGATATGCAAAAACAGGTGAGAGAAACACAAATATAACAATAACGGAAATCAGCTAACCATAAGGGAATATTCTGAAAGAAGAAGAAAAAGACAGAAATGAACCAAAATTAAAAATATTTGGCAAGGTAGCAGGATACATATTAAGATACACAAATTGGCTGCATTTCTTTACATTAGCAATAAAACAGTAGGAAAAGAAAGTAAAGAAACAGTCCCTTTTAAAATAATATCCAAAACAACAAAATACTTAAG
The DNA here is from genome assembly GCF_048773025.1 of Camelus bactrianus. Taxonomy (NCBI): domain Eukaryota; kingdom Metazoa; phylum Chordata; class Mammalia; order Artiodactyla; family Camelidae; genus Camelus; species Camelus bactrianus. The sequence continues at coordinate 490,446 of NW_027413924.1, read as the reverse complement.
AATAAATCTCACCAAGCAGGTGAAACACTTATACAAGGAGAACAACAAAACGTTGATTAAAGATGACTTAAAATGGAAAGATAGCCCATACTCTTGGATTGGAAGAATTAATATTGTTAAAATGATCATACTACCCAAAGCAATCTACAGAGTTAATGTGATCCCTGTGAAATTGCCCAGGACATTTTTCACAAAATTAGAGCAAATAATCCTAAAATCTATAGGGAATTGCAAAAGACCCAGAATTACCAAAGAATTGCTGAAGAAAAAGAACAAACCTGGAGGAATAACCTTCCCAGACTTCAGACAGTACTACAGAGCTACAGTAATCAAAACAGCAGGATACTGGTACAAAAACAGACATATGGATCAATGGAACAGTATATCGAGCCCAGAAATAAACCCACAAGCTTTTGGTCAATTAATCTTTAAAAAGTAGGTAAGAACATACTATGGAATAAAGATGGTCTCTTCAGCAAATGGTGTAGGGAAAATTGGACAGCTGTATGTAAATCAATGAAGTTAGAATGCTTCCTCACACTTTACATAAAAATAAATTCAAATGGCTTAAACAGTTAAACACATGATAAGACACTATAGACCACTTAGAAGAAAATGTAGTCAAAACATTATCTGACATATACCTCAGCAATGTTCTCCAAGGGCAGTCTACTCAAGGAATAGAAATAAAAGCAAAAATAAACAAATGGGACCTAATTAAATTTATAATATTTTGCACAGCAAAGGAAACTATAAGCAAAACAAAGACAATTTGTGGAATGGGAGAAAATGTTTGCAAAAGATGAGACTGAAAAGGGCTTAATTTGCAGAATATATAAACATCTCACACAACTGAATTTAAAACAAAACAAAACAAAAACAAAGAAACAAAAACTAGCCAATCCAAAAATGGCAGAAGAACTAAACAAGCAATTCTTTAATGAAGACATACAAATGGACAATAAGCACATTAAAAAAATGCTCAATATCGCTAATTATCAGAGAAATGCTAATCAAAACTACAATGAGGTATCATCTCACACCAGTCAGAATGGCCATCATTCAAAAGTCCAGAAATGATGAATGCTGGAGAGGCTGTGGAGAAAAGGAACTCTCCTACACCGCTGGTGGGAACGCAGTTTGCTGCAGCCATTGTGGAAAACAGAATGGAGATTCCTCAAAAGACTAAAACTAGACTTGTGAAAGGCTTTAGGTCTCAGGGCAGGCTGACAAGCTCCCAAAGACCTGGGCCTCTCCCATTATTCCTCCCCAGGTCGCCTGCGCTCTGGAGAGTCCGGGACGCCACCACTCGCCAGGCAGGGCCACCTGCGCAGGGCGGCTCTGGCCTGAGGCCCAGTCGGAGGTGCTCCGGGCCCGGCCAGCTCCCTCCCACCTCCCGGGGCTGCACCTGCTTTCCCAAACCCGCGTACGAGCGGCGGTGAAGATGCGGGGTTCAGTGACTACTAATGTGGGGGGTTACTACGCACCACGCACCAGGGTGGCGGCCCCGGCCTCACCACCGCACCCCGACCTGCGCGCCCACCAGCGCCCCCTTACCTGCCCTGCAGCAGCAGCAGCGGAGGCGACGGCAGGCGGCGGCCCCGACCCCAGGCCATCCCCGTCCTCTGCGTCCTGGCCCTGGAGCACCCGGCTGCAGCCCAGCCCCCACGCGCTCTGGGCGGGCTCCTGAGTCCGCGCGTCCATGCGCGCCCCTTCTCCACCCGCCCGCAGCGTGGATGCTCGGGCTGCAGCTCCTGCAGTACAGGATGTGGTGTGTGAGGCAAGGCAGGGCCCCATTCCCAATGCTGCCTCTCCCACCACTGACAGGGTCCCCGCATCCATCCAGAACAACCACCGGCACAGGGCCAGGCCACACCCCCAGCCCCACTTCTCCTGCTCACCGCCCCTCATCATTGACACCTACTCCCAGCCAAGATAGGTCACCAACCAGACCCCCAAGGTGAAGCTTCTCCTCACACTGAGATCCCCGCCCCCACTTTCTGCCCCACCAGATCCTAATCTATGGATCCTTAACCCCAAACTGACCCTTCATACCTCACCCCGGGTCCCCCATTCCAAGATGGCTCCTTCACCCCAAAATTGAAGCCTCAACCCTCAGCTGGGTCACTTCCACTCTGAGCGGCCCCTCACCACTCAGCCTGTCCCCACACTGTATGATTCCCCTCACTCTGAGCGCACCCCTAACCCGAGATGGCCCCCTCATTCTTCACCCAATGCGGTGGGGCATTCCAGGCTCCAGTCATCATGGAGACAGACACCAGTCAGAGCTCTGGCATAGTTTGTGGGCAAATAGCCCTGTGTCTGAGGCTTTGGGGTTCAGTGGGTGAGAATGTAGGTGGTTCCAATTCCCACCCAGGCACCCTGCCCCCATGCCCTGTGCCTTCTCTAAGCCAGAGGCTCAGGGAGGTCCTAGGCTGCATGCCAGGGTGGTCCTGGGCTGTGCACCACCCACCAGCACTCCTTGGGTGGGTGATGGCGCAGATGGTGATCCAGATCCCTAGGGCAGAGGCGCTGGGCACATGAACATGCTAGGGGGAGGATGCAGCCAAGCCTGGGAATGGACAGCAGGTGGTTGTCTGCACTAGCTGGGCTCAGCCCAGGTGGGTTCAGGGCTGTGTTCATTCGTGCGGCAGAAAAGGGAAGAGGAACCAGAGCTTTCAAAGTGTACTTGTTAGGAGCCCAGGGCTCAAGAGCAAAGTGCGAAGCGGTTTTGGCTAGGCCATCTTGGAACGCTCTGCAACGCTGGTTGCTTGTATCTGGGGAGCCTGATCATTGATGGGCAAGTGAGAAGTTCCCCGCACCCTACACGGTATAGTTAACAGGCAATTGAAGATATTTTGACAAGTAATTTTAATCATGAATAATTGTTACTTTCTCTGCTGGAGAGCAGTTCTGTCCACAGTCATGGTGAATCTGGCAGGGTTCTTGCTGAATCCCTGCCAGGGGCAGAGGAGGACCTGCCCAGAAACATCCTCTTATCTCTCACCAAAGGCACTGTAATAGAAAAGAAAAAGAACAAAACTGACTCCATGCTAGATCTGTTCCTTTGGCTTTAACCCTGTGCCCTGTTTTCTAGGCTTAGTCTTGCTAGCTCAGAACCTTTTGTTAAAGAATGTTGCCTTTAGCCTGAAATATACAAGACAGCCTATTCCCAAGACTCTGACCTTTAAGGATATTAACACTTTTGAACTCATATAAAGATGAGAAGTTGCAGAATAGAAAATCATGTTTGTTTTGTTGCAGGATTTACAGGGGCACAATGACATGAATCATGTGGAGAGCTGCAAGAACAAAGGATTCCAAGAACTAATAATTCCTACACCAAGAAGTTTGTAACAACCAATCACACCCCTTCCCCTTTCAAGTATAAAAGGAGCCTGAATTCTGATTGGGGAAGAAGTTTCTCCAGGACATTTGTCTGTCATCTTCTCAGTCTGCCGGCTTTCCAAATAAAGTAGCTATTCCTTGCTCCAACACCTCATCTACTGATTTATTGGTCTGTCGTGTGGTGAGCAGAACGAGGTTGGATTCTGTAACAGCACCTCACACCTTCCCAGTACAAGATGACTTTTGTGTCCTGTCTGAGAAAAGAGCCAAACAAAAAAACAGTAAAATATACTCAACTCTATTATACTCAGAGAAATGCAAATGAACGTGAAATGCTATTTTCGCACCTATCAAACTGGTAAACATTTGCAAAGATGTTCCCAGTGTTGGGAACACTGCCGGGAAGACTTCAAAAGCTGCCGGTGGTGTGTAAAGGGTACACCTTGGAAAGCATCCATTGTTAGTATCTATCAAAATTTAATGTGCAAACACTCCAGCCAGCAGATTAAGGTCTTCAGAGAAACTTTTTACTCCATATATTTCAGTATTGCTTATGTTTTCACGGAAAACATGTATTACCTGAGGAATTTTAAAATACATTTTATAAAAAGAATCCTGAACTTTAGGCTTCTGTAAACATTTTCTTATGCTTTGTAAATTTACTACTCTGGAAAACAACAACAACAAAAAAATCAAATGTACATTCTGTTTTTTCCCAGAAGTAATCAGCAGCAAAACTTGAAAATGTAGAGACTCTGAATTTGTCTTTGGGAGAGCTCTGCAAGAGCCCCAAGGACAGACTCAGTGGTTGCAGGGTTAAGGTTAGGGCCTGGGAGGGGCCAAGGAGATGGGTGGGATAAGCCTAATTTTAGATGTCACCTTGAAAACAAGACTGTGTCAAGAAGCCCGGAAGTCCCTACCTTCCATTCTCAATGAATCATGATGAAGGAGGAATAATAAAATGGTCGCACTTAGGTTAACAGACTGCTTATTCTGATGCTTGCCCTTAGAATGGTTAATGAACATGACCGACCAGTTGCTACCCACAGTTCCAGGCCCAGTGTTAAAACTACAGCCATTGATCTTACTGTTTCTATGTTATTCCAGTAATCGAAAGTCATAATCATGCTTGGTCTCTGAGTCCTTCTCCAGGGAGAAAGTCAAAGGACTGTAAACTTACAAAATAGCCTGAATTACCAAGAAGGCCACACCATGACTGCTAAAGAGATAAAGTGATCTAAACACTATCCTCTATAGAATTGGTCGCCTGGAGGCATCATGACGCCATTCTGAGTCTTCTGATGAGAACATGATTCTGTCGGTTGTTATGAATGCTTTGTTGTTTAAGCTATGGCTATATAATTACCCTGCCCCATCGCCAAGGTGGGAACACAGTTTTGAAGGGATTAGCCTGCTGTGAGTTTCCTTTGCCTGGATGAGTAATAAAGCTGCCTCCTTTCTTGTAAGCTCCAAGACCCTGTCTCTGTGTCATTTGGCTCATTAGGGATGGGAGCTGATCTTTCAGCAACAATGAGGCTCATGAGATAAACATACAGGCAATCACCAGGACCTCTGGATCCACCATGCACCAATATTAAAAACTGATGTAAAACCACAGAACACCTACTAAAGAACACTCTACCAGAGGTACGGTGGGGCGTGGGGGTTGCATGAAGGGGCGTGGCATGAAACAGTGCACGTTTCACAGGCGCACAGGGCCGCCGTGAAAGAAAATAAAAACTCTATCCAGTAGAAATTAAAGTCCTCCTTCTTCATGGGGATACTGAAGAATGTTAAAAATGTATATATGCACACCTTTTCAAAGCAGGTCAAATAAGCTCGGCCTTCGGGGCTGGGGAGGCTTCAGGAATGGAAACCCTGCGTGTCCATATGGCAATGGCTGGGGCAGGTACTGCCAACACAGGATGAGCCTGTACCCCAGGGACCAGAGGTACTGTCAAAATAAATCCACTGCAAGAACAAACATTGATGAGTCAAAAACCATAAAGTTGAGGTTACAAAACAAAGCCAGGATCCAAACACAGCCCCCTCAATGTCACTACAAACAAAACGTGGGAAACCAACTCAGAACACTTCAACAAATAATATGGATCCCTTGATTCTCCCAAACACAGCACAGGGGTCCTGTGCCCTGATCCCTGGCATCTTTTAGGTCTGCATGTCCACATTCCTGTTCTTTGAACATCTCCTATAAGTTAAACTGTAACCCCTTGCATATCCAGGCAATCTTATCTGGATAAAAGCTAAATTCCAGAATATTTAAACAACATTTTGCATTATTTCTAGAACACAGCAGGGAAGGCCACCCACCCAAAGCACAGTGCCTGAGGCAATGGGTGGGGGCAGATGACTGTCCCAGAGCTTCAGGCATTCTGGACTTCCCAGCAATTTTCAGGAGTTCTAGGAATGTGACCTTAGTCATTCACTCATTTATGAGTTTTATAAAATTAACTCATTCTGTTGTTAAAGTCCATAAGAGGTGCACCTTTCACAACACAGTGTCACAGAATTACAACCCTTACACCTAGGAGCCCATCTCTGCATCTAGAAGCACATGGTTAAAGAAACTTCCGTGTACTGAGCCCTCTTTGAAGGAAGCTAGTAACATTAGCCTGAATGGCCTTTATTGGCTGAGAGTCCTGACAATTTGCTGGTGTAAGTTCTTTGTTAACAAAGATCAAGTGAGCTGTCCCTTTCTGAAAGCTCAAATTAGTGAGTTTTACTCCGGACAAGTTAAATTTAAAGGGCAACGCATGGAACTTTCTAGCAATCAGAGCTGTCTGAGCTGCCTCAGGAGACAGTTCCTCATCATGGGGGAATGGCACAGAGGCTGATCTGAACAGGGAGGGCATCTTGGCTTGATATCAGGTTATTCTGGAGACGTGGGCCATGACACCAGGAGTATCTGTGTGCTGCTGGTTACACCCGCTTCAGCAAAGACTCACACAGAACTGCCACATTCCTGCAATCTGTCTTTATTGAAATCGAAGGAAGTACTTTGGTAACATGTGGAGAACAGGGACAATCTGTAAACTTTAAGATCAATGTGACCTTGAAAATCTACTTTATAACTTGATATAACAGAATTTGGAGCACATTGACCTGTATTACAATTTTAGTTCTGTTTGAAAAAAAAAAAAACCCAAAAGGATTTGCACCATACACCAATTCTGGTTACCTGCAGGGTATAAACCTGAGGAACAGGGTGAGAAAACTCCACGTTGTTTTATGCAGTTATATATATGAATGTTGACACACGTAGATGTCATATTATGTATAAGTCATATATATCTTATATCTAGTGTGTATGTAGTTGTTCAAAAAGTATTTGTTGTTTTGAAATTTTAAGAAATTTGCTACTCTATAAAATATAAACAATTTACACATTGCAATAGAGAAGGAATTTGCAACAATTTCACAATGTGATTTAATTTAAATTTAAATCAAATGATTGATTTCTTCTAATTTATTTACCTCATTTTTCATGTTAAAACACTACAATGACCTCAGTGACTATATCAAAATGTAAACATAATGATGGAAAATATACAAAAGCTCATTTTCCACCAGTATTTGTCACTCTTTCCATTTCTTCATTAGAAGCACCCAAGTTGTGGTCTTCTTGGTAACTCAGGCTATTTTATAAGGTTAAGTCCTGTGACCTTCTCCCTGGAGACCAAGCGTTATTATAGATTTTGATTACCGAAATAAAGTAGAAAGTGTAAAATCAATAGCTTCAGTTTTAACAATAGGCCTGGAACCGTGAGTAGCAACCAGTTCATCAGGTCAGTTGACCGTTTTAAGGGTGTGTATGAGAAGAAGCAATCTGTTAGCCTAAGTGTGGCCATTTTATTAATTCTACTTCAAAATCCCCACTGTAAGTTTCTCATTCCATTTCTATGGAAATAGGGAGATGGACGTCGCGTTCATCTGGCTGCTTCCTGCTGAATGGGGGTGTTTTTGGGGGGGGTCCTTGAAATGGAACAAGCCAGCCTGATCTTGCCATATGGCTGGGGATTCAGAAAGAGCCTTAGCTGTTTGTTTCCTGCACATTAGACATCAGAAAACTGTTAGTATAAATATATATATATATATATATATATATATAAACTTTTGTTAACAGAAGTGAAAACAGAAACTGTAAAATTCCCGAAAGAATGCATTTGAGACCTTGAAGTCCATGAAAAGAGGCCAGAAAATCAGGTGTTAACTTGAGATGTAACTTCTCCCACATATGCATCTGAATCCCCTACATTATGTATTTGTTGCTTCACGTCCTCTAGGGCAGTTGTGATGCTCCTGGACTCATCTGGTGTGAAAGCATGACATTCAGTATGGATCTAGGAACTCAATAATTACAAGAGGAGAAGTTAAGCCCATTAGGTTGTAGCTACAAGTTGCCAGCAGACACTGCTTTGAGAATGGCGGTGGCATCCCAATTTTGACATCGCTCAGAAAACTCAAGTTCTCAGCAATACAGAAACTTGTCTGAAATCACATCTACAATGTTTACCTAGTTTTATGTTGAATGTCTGAACTATAGTTATTTCATTTTGATTTTCAAATGCATTTCTCTTCTTAGTGGACAAAGCAGATGTCACCATTAATGATTTTAGTGCTTTTCTGGATATGAGGAGATGCAAGAATTTGGGCCCATAAGATCTTTTCCTGAAAAAAATCTAGCTATTTGAAGGTCTGTTCAGCCAGTTTTCCCAGAGCACAGAGTGCCTCATTCCTGACCTTAACCCTGAACTCCTTTAAGGGTGTGTTGGAGGTCAGCAGCTGCAGTGGCTCATGATTTAATCCAAGCAGAGTTAGAAGGCAAGTGCCAACGTGACCCAATCCTTGTAGAGGCTGATGGCAAGTGCCCGCATGATCATACATTTGACCATGGCTTGGCACAACCATTTCATCCCACGGAGCTTGGACTGCTTATTCCTATGCCATGCACGGATTATGTTGATAGGCCACTCATAGTGCTATTACAGGACTAGGCCTTATTAACAGTAGCAAAAATTATCCGGACCACCTGTCTTACTAGTCTGTTATGGTCCAGGAGAATATTCCCTCTTGTTGCTTTTTCCCATATCTAGGGTCACACCATTACAATCATTGGTGTCATGCAGAAACATATATCTGGTCTACTGTTTCAAGCTGCCTTATTGTTTTATCAGAGGCTCAGTCACACTTTTGACACATTTGGTAATGCAAGAAACAACAATTTTGTAAAACAGGCAAAATACAAATAATATAGATAGCAACATTAGTAAGGTCATAAGTAAGAATTTAAAACAAGAACTTTCATTAGGTGCAGCTCAGTGTATCTCCAGGTCAACTGACTTAATCTGTTCTGTACCAATACATATCTTTAGGGAAGATGTTATACAGGCATTGTTCATAAGACTCCTAGACAAATTTCCTAGTGTTATTAGGTTGCTTATCCATACTATAGTTCAATTTTTAAAATTTTTTCCAAACATAAGAGAACCTTTAAGCTTACATGTACATATCCTGATATTAACCATACAAGTCTTTTCCATAATTGAGGAAAGTTATATTCTTTGGCTGAATTTTGTTTGTTGCCTTGATTGAGCTTGAGTGATATTATAAGACAATTCATATGTATGGCCAGGCTCAGATCAGGTATTATTAAGTAGCCAGGAGAGGGCTCCAACTTTGTAATGTCAATAGTGGCCTACATAGAACTATAATTTCTTCTTTTATTTTTCCTAGATTAAATTTTCTAAGGACTATCTAGTTAGAGCCTTGGAGTAGGGAAACCTGTCAAGATAACACAAAAGTACAAGATATAGGTAATTGACCATAAACCTAACAATTGGATTAGTTCATAATCAAAGGTAAGAGCAATTATCAAAATAATTGGTATATAGGCCTGGTCCGGTGTCTTCGGTCAGCTGTCTACCTCAGATGACATCTTCTTCTCTTTCTGGTCTGCTAGCTTCTCCAATTGAGCATTGACTTAAGGTTAGCACTACTCTATAGGCCACTCCAGTGCAAGGGCTCTTTTGGACTGGAAATTAATCCAAAAGTCAATTTCCTTTAGCTTTTGCTGTGTTAGTTAAGAGTACCTGATAAAGGGTCCTTCCATTCAGGCTGAAGATAGTTCTTTAAATCATGTCTGTTCCAGTGTGTATAATCCCCTGTTTGCAGGTCATGACGCATTGGATCTTCATCCAAGGATAAATTACTGAGCCTCACAAACAAACCTAGAGTGTTCTTTTAATAATTCAATTAAACTCTGCAGCAATGTAACATAACAGCAAGGAATGGTCTGGGAAGTGAGTATTAGTAAATATAGACCTCAATTAACAAAACTAGAATTTAATATTCACTAAAATCTAATCATTTTCTCTCTAAAGTTACCCTCAACTTTATCATATATAGCCAAATCAAGAAAAATTTGCCCACAAATTAACTTTGATTATTTAATCATATAGGCTCTTTTAAATTGGCTGTGCCAGAACTTTTAATAAGGATTCTGTGGCTGGAATTTTAATAAGGTCTCCTAAGGCCAGGAAAGTCATGTCAAGGGCTTGTCACAGATTTTGCCTTATAGATTTAAGTGAAGTATTTTCTCTTTAAGGTCCTCAAAATGCCTTGAGATTCCTATACCTGTTAGGAGGTAATCTTCCTAATTTATCTGATAGAACCACTGGGAATTTAAAAGTTTCATGTCTCTGGAGGGACCAGATAGAGAGAAAAGATAACTGTTCCAAGTCTGCTTACATAGGTATAAGTTATCAAATTGCTGTGTCATAATTAATTAAGGAGAAGGGTTTATTTATATCTGGAAAACACAGATTAAAGAGCCAGTAATATTTTAGACAAAACCAAAAATTATAAACATATTCATCAGTTTACTCAGCCCCATGTAACTAATCTTTTTGTTGTTGTTAACAGCTTTATGAAATCAGAGTTTCCATCAGAATTTTAAAATTTCTTACCCAGTTTAGTTCAGTATTATAGTTTGAAATTTATTAGAAACCAGTAAATCTCCTTGAAGAGAAAGCAATTTTGCAAAAGCATCAGAATAAAACCATAACTGTCTATAAGTGACAGAACACTTAATAGCATGGTTAAACAATTATTTACACTGTAATTGGTAAACAGACCTGGTCACAATAATCAGAATTATGATTAGTAACATTTCAGACATACCAGATTTTTAGGGATTCCATATAATTTTTATAATACCTATATTAATATTTTCTCATACAATATAAACTAGGAAGACTTATTATTCATTGGTCAATACTTCCCATGTTATTTAACATACCACATGAAACTTACTAGTTTAAAATCTCTCTTTCGGATGTTTCAGGGGCCCTCTGAAGCATCCCAGATTTAGCTGGAGGTCAAAAGAAGTCTGATTAAAATTTGATATTTGGGAAGCTTGTTATAGTTTCAAAACGCTTGGTCAAATAAAAATATAGGTCACTTTGAAACATTACTTATTCATTAACAATAAAATATTTCAAAGATAAATACAGAACAGATCACTTAAGGGATAAAAGAAACTTTAAAATCTGTTACTAAAAGCAGATTAACATTTTAAGATAACATTGTTCTCTCAACAGAGAGAAAGCGAACTAAATCTAGCCTTGTACCCACTTACTTTTAGTATTAATTTTCTGGACTAAATTCATTTTAAACTTAGCCAATCCAGACCATGTATAAAACCATTTTCTCATGTTTCCTCTTTCACAAACCTTCCACAAATTTCTCTATCCATATTACTTTGTTCCGTATTTTCTTTTCCATTCAGAATCAAGTAGCTTTAGGACAAAGTCACTTTTTTTATTAACAAAACATAATTCCATTTCTTATATCTTCTTTTAATGAAAACATTCATCTTACTTTCCTAGTATACTGAGATATTTCCCTTAGTAGTAGAGAATATTTCAGGGTGGCACCACATATTTATTAATATTTATTGCTAAATATCTATGGTTTCTCTGTAAGAGGAAGTCAATATTCAGCAATAAATCTTTCAATGTCTTATTTTATCTGAAAATGAAGTGGCTATTTAATAAACTTCCATCATTTAACTTAATTTAGCACCATTATATAATTTAAAGTTACCAAATATATGGGGAGATCATTTTGTCGCCGATAGGTGCAACTGGTGTTCCAGGTTCTTGTCCCGTCCCAGAAAGAATTCAGAGACAAGACTTAGAGGTTAAAAAGGTACAGTGAGGATTTATTAAAGGATGGATAGTACACCCTCAGGGGAGAGCGGGCAGGCCCAGGTGAGCAGCTGCCCTGAGTTTCTTTGGCAAGTTAGTTACATAGGGTGAAAAAATGAATGGACGGAATATTCATTGGGGAGGGAAGGGTTTGGGGTCGTATTCCCTGATTATCATCCCAACTCCAGCTTCCCAAAGGGAGGAAGGATTTTTGTCCTTATTTAGTCTGGATCGAAAGCGTCATGGCGTCGGTGTATGATGGGTACTTCTGATCTGCAAGGCTAATTTTATTGAAATGAGGGTATAATGAGTAAAAGGTTACATTGGGGCACTGGAAATTCCTGCCTTTTCTGACCTTTCTTTGTTGGTCTCCAAGCCAAAATCTGTGGTCCATTATCAGCCCAAAGTTTCCAGCTTTTCTTTCTCTTCCCAAGGATCCCTGCTGCTCACATGACGTGTGGTTTCCTGCATTTGGCCTGTGCCCCTCCTTTCTGCCTAATTCCTGCCATTTGGTCTGTGTCCCCCTTTCTCTGCTGGTATTTAGCTATCTGCCTGCTCTAACAATTTGAATAGACATTCCTGAAATATTCATTCCTAAACAGTTTACCGAAAAGCTCTTTCTCATTTGTATTTAAGTTACTTACAAATATATTATACCGAGTTGTTTTTCTTGCTGACAAATTTTAACAGATATGACAAGTTCTTATGTGTTTCTATTAAACCTAAGTTCAATAAAGTTTTATGCTTAACATTAATGAATCTTGAGACATGTCTATATTTATCAAACCAATAAGCTTAAGGTAGCTTCAATAACCAGGTATTAATTCAGTATGGAATATTTTTTAGATCACATAAACCCAATTTTCATTCTGGCCAGTTTCTTTTATATTCCTGAGTATTTATATAAGCATTTAATTTCCTTTAAGCCAATTGGATAGAGCTCTTTAATGAATTAATTTTGGCCATGCCACATATATACAGCACACATATAGGTACGTACAAACACACAAACACAGAGACCTCATAATTCCCATTTTAAACCTTTAGCCATGAATTAGGTACAACGATGTAAGACTCATCAGTTAGAAGAGGTTGGATACAAATTGAGTTTTTGGCAGGTGGAACAAATCAAAGCTGCCTGACTGGATAGCTAAACATTTTTACTGACTTCTATAGAAGACATTTAAGATTTCTATTTGTTTCCAAGTTACTTACTCCCTTTCTCAAAATTTGCATTCCACAGGTCGTAACAGCAGTTGAGTCGTTGGTACTGGGACAGAAGTTTCTGCCAGTATCTGCTAGAAAGCCCACTAGTTGAGACCCCACTGTCAGCTGTACCCAAGGCTCTTGGGTGGCAATTGTTACAGGGGGTCTTTAACATGGCTGAGAGCCCCGGGCCCCGTCAGTCATTATCTTCCTCGTCTATGATACCTTGGGTGACCATGACATTGGAAGGTGCTTGTTGTTGATGTTTTCTTTCTTCCCTCACTTGTCTGGTAACCTTTCTCTGTTCAATTTTAAATTCTTTCTCTACTTGTCTTTGAACCAGCAATCTAGTACCTGGCTCCCTTCCTTCCTCATTATGGACTTTCATAAAGGCTTGTATATATGGTACTTCTTCCCATTTACCTTTTCTCTGGCAAAACAGCTCTAACTGGAGAATGATGTAGTAATTTAATAACCCATTTTCAGGCCAGTGTTCCCTCGAGCCTAAGGCGTACATTACTCAAGCAGTATTACAGTAAAATACCATCTTTTTCTTAGTCATAGGTGGCTATCTATGATTAGACCATCCATTCAAAACCTTGCCCAATGGGCTATTGGGTGGAACAGACGGCTCGCGCCCATAGCAGCTTACAGTCACTACAGAAGCTGCAGCGGTAGTGACGGCGGCAGAGGTGATGAACGCTATGGGCCATCCAATAAAGCATTTAGGTCTCCATTTAGAGATAGTTTGTGCTAGTTTAGTAAAGCCGCTAGCCCCTTCCCAGGGACGTGTGAGACTGACTGGAAACAGACCTGTGGCTGTCCCTTCAGGACAATCACATGTGAGAGACCTTAATGTGTAATATTCATTGTTCTAATGAAGGAGGTATACCAGACAGGGGTATGAACTTGAAGTAAGTAAAATCTCTTTTGAAGAGTAATATTGATTTTTTGTTAAGACATAGTAAAAATATAAGGATGTGGAGTACAAGAAAGAATGTGATCAGAAACATGAGAAGTAAGGTTAACTTTATATATGCCATTTTTGAGTGTGTACTTCCCATGAGATATGTTGAGGCACAAAGTGTAGAGCCACATGGCGTAGATTACTGTGCTGGGGCTGTGTCTGTGAGCACTGGGAATGCTTAGAATAAGGCCAGAAAAGCCTCATAAGTCCAGGAGATGCTAGAATTACTGGTTTCATTAAAAGACAGTGGACAAATGTTCAGATGATAAATAACTTTGTGGACCCCAAACAAAAAGGGAGAAATTAGCAAAGAGTTTTCATGGTAGCTTAATGAGAGGGACATGGTTTCCAGAAACAGTTTTGACTTTCTGGGGTCCAGGCTTCTGTCATATGACAGCATTCCAACGGTGGAGGGCAATTCTGATCAGGGAGACTTCCAGCATCAATGGCTGCAGTAAATATGAAAGTCAAATTAATCTTATGAAATCCGTCTTTAGGAGTGTAATGTAAGTAAGCATGAGGCTTGACAGTAAGACAATCGAGTGTGGCTATGTTAACAAAACAGGCTGGTGGAAAGGGGAGACAAAGGAGATGGATTCATTTAAGTTGAGCCAGTCTCGCTGATCTAGTAGAGGTCCTTGAGGTGGGAGCCAGGTTCTTCCAGTCCACGGGGTGTCACTACTGCTGAAAGGAGGATTGGCGCCCCACCAGGAGATAGGTCTGAAAAGAGAGGGATCTACAATATGAGCCCAGTATAGGGGCGCTTGTGTGACAGGGAGGAAGAGAAGCAAAAGCAGGAGAGGTATTACCTTCACTGAGTTTTGAGAAACCACAACCAGACATGCTAAAAACCAGTTTTCTGGATTGGGGGAACTCCAACACATTGCATAACTTCATTGGTCTGTTGATCGAGTTTCTTAAATTGCCCCAAGGTCACACCTGGCGCCTTAAGGGTGTTTGGGCAGGTCTCTGGTCGGGGGTCTAGTAGGGAAAGGCTGGCCATCTGAGGGACAGGATTGTCCTCCTGGAAGTTGGGGTCATAGGGTATGTTCTTCCAGTCTGCGGTGAAGTTTGACATGACGGGCATGTAGCCAAACTAGCCCTGTGGGTAAAAGAATACAAGCAGATCCTCACCCCAGGGTGACTAATTTAAAAGTCCCTTCCCATGAATCATTTTCCTCTGTAATATTTTTTACCAGAACGTCTGCTCTTACAGAGCTGTTTTAGCAAAATGGTGAACTGCTGCTGTGAGGCCTTGAACATCACAGTTTAAAAAATTTAGTTTATACTGCTTTGTGTAACCTATCTGTGAAGATCCTACTGGGAGTATCCCCACTCCCATTTTGGTTTTTAATCATAGACTTTAATGTGGAATGAGTACCTTTTATAATGGCTTGTCCAGTGGGATTAAGAGGAATTTCTGTAACTTGTTGTAATTCCCAGTTTTGACAAGAGTTTAAATTTAGCAGAGGTATAGCTGGGTCCATTGTCAGTTTTTATTTGTTGTGGCTTGCCCAGGTGTGCAAAGGCATGAAGAAGGTGACAACGTGTTTTGTTTTTTCACCAATGTATGTGAAAGCAGAGATATAGTTAGAAAAGGCATCGATGGAAACGTGGACATACTTTTAGCGACCAAAAGGATAGTGAGTCATATCTGTTTACCATATTTGATTGGGTTCTAAGCCCCGAGGATTGGCACCCCAAGATTTCTGTCCTCCAGCCAATAATTGGCAATCAGGACAAGCTGAAATAATCTGTTTTGCTTGAGGGATTGTTGGGTGAAACTGTTTAACCAGAGACTTATAGTTTTGATGAAAGAATTTATGCGATTGTTGTGCTGTTTTGAAAGCCAAGCTGAAACCAACAAAGTGATCTGCCATAACATTGCTGGCTGTCAAGGGACCAGGTAGATTGGTATGGGACCCTACGTGTATGACAAAAAGGGGATGTTTACATTTATCTATTAGAGATTGCAAAGTAAGAAACAGAGAAAGGAGAGAGGAGTCTGTTCATTTCTTAATTGATGATTGTTTTATATTTTGTATGACATAAACCATGTATTGTGAATCAGCAAGTTAACAGGCTGTTGCAATGCCATAATGGGAGCTTTAAGTTCTGCTCTTTGTGATGAGGTTGCCCTGCAGGAAACAATCTATGACCTTCCTTGTCCAGGAAATGCAGACTTAGTTGTTTTTCCGGAGCCATCAATAAAGATAGTGACAGCTTTGTGAATAGGAGTGGTCACAATCTTGTGAGGCAAAATGACATTGATAAGGGCTAGCTGTTGTAACAACTTATCAGAGGGTAGAGAATAAACAAATTTCCCCGTAAAGTCAGCTATGGCAGATTAGAAATCAAGAGACTAATTGTTGGAAACCGTAAGGATATTTTTGGATAAATCATGTCTGGATCATAGCCAGTCAATTGCTGACTGTGATATCGGCCCTTATATAACAAATTGATAAGCTGCTGAGCATAGGAGAGAAGATTTTTTGTTTGTTTTAAAGAAATGAGAAATTAATATCTATTTTATACATTGAATTTCGCTAATAAGCTGTCCCAATAATCCTGTCCGGGTCCAAAAGTTGGGGGGTAAGAACAAATCAATTGGGTGGTCCAATTGTCTCCTACCTAATTGTCTGTCTTGGATGCCCTTTTAATGAGTGCTATTTCCTGTTTAGCTTCTGGAGTTCATTTTCAGGGGGGCTCTAAGGGTGAATCTCCCCTAAGGATGTTGAATAAATTAGAAAGTTGTCCCATAGTAATGCCTAAAATGAGTCGAACATAATTTATATCTCCCCCAAATTTCTGAAAATCATTTAAAGTAGGAAGGCGAGTAGTATCTAAGATTCCTGATTGAGATCGAATAGTTCAATTAAAAAAGATGTAACCTTGATAATTCCACGGTCTTTGAAGCTGAAGTTTTTCATGTGCTATCTGGAGTGCTTGTTTGGAAAGGGGATCCGTCATAAATCGATAGTTAGTTAGAAGCTGGGATTGTGTAGGGGCTGCAAGTAAAACATCATCCACATAATGATAAACCAGGCAGGAGGGAAAAGCAGAGTGCACAGGCAGCAGGGCCTGATGAACACATAGCTCGCAAGTAGCAGGGCTGTTAGTCATTCCCTGAGGCAGAACTCGCCACTGACAGTGAGACAAAGGGGCCCGATTGTCAGGTGAAGGGAAAGAGAAAGCAAAACGCTCTCGCTCTGATTTTGCCAGCGGACTAGTGAAAGAGCAATCTTAAAGATCGACAGCCACGACATGCCAATCTGCAGGAGTAACAGCAGGGCTGGGGGGCCTGGCTGCCGGGCTCCCAGGGGTGGGATTATAGCACTTACAGCCCTGAGGTCATGCAACGCGCTCGCCTGGCCTTTGTGGGGTAGTAAGGACAGAAGTGTTCCAGGGACGAGCAGGTGGCTCACTGTGTCCAGCCTCTTGCTGGACTAAATGCTTAGCTTAATAAGTTTCCCCACTGTTTGACCCAAATAGAAGTGGAAGATTTCCAGACTAATGGAAGGGGAGGTATGTTAACAGTGGCCTGGTCCCAAAGATTGAATTGTGATTTTCCACTGTTGTAACAGGTCTCCGCCCCACAGAGAGACTGGAATAGGGAGAATAAATGGCTGAATATGCCCAGCTTGTCCTTCTGGGCCAATACATTTTAGAGTTTGTTTTTGTTTTTTTTACTTTGCATCGGCTTGTGAGTGCCTCCTCCTCCTGTCACAGACATATGACTAGTCACTTTTACCCATTTTTCAGGCCACTCATTTAGGGCTATTACAGAAACTTCTGCTCCTGTGTCTACAAGGCCATGGAATAATTTTTTGTTTTATGGAAACAGTCAATAAGGGTTTTTGTGAATTTAAAATTTGTGTCCAGTAAAGGGCAGCCTTGTGCCATCTTAAAGAAGTTTTGTCAGCATCAGCCTTAGAATAACTTTCTGAGTTAGTGCTATTTGGGTTCCAGATGGAATCATGTATAGTCCTGAGGCCTTTAGCAAGACATAAATTTATCCATTATGATCAAAATTGAGAATTTGTGGGAATACAATCCCTTCCTCATGGAATTAAATTTTCCTATGCTGACTGAAATAAATGTGCAGCCTAAACATTGAGTTATGTTTTATTTGGTGGGAGGACTGGAGCCCAGATGACAGCCTCTCAGAACACTCTGTGGGGTTGTTCTGAAGAGGTAGGGGAGGAGCTAGGATACATAGGAGGTTTACAACAAAGATCAGGTATTTGGAACAATAAAAGATTACTTGTTATCTAAAGAGAATCGGGCATCTCAAGTTAAAGAATTTAGTGCTTTTCTATGTACAGGAGGAAGCAAATATTTGGGTTCATTGAATTCATTCCTTTGACAAGCATCTAGCTATCTAGGGCCAGTATCCTGTCCTTTATTATTCTTAGTCCCCTCAGAGTGCACCATTGTGAGTGGCTGCAGAGGCTGGGCTGCAGGCTTTTCTTCACTGGAGGGTGGTGGCAGCCACTGATGACTTCATGGCTTCAGCATTCTTTGTTTACTGATAGGGTTTGCAGTGTTTTTCATTCACAGTGCTCACCATGGGTCCTAAATTTAACCAATATTTTGGGAGACATTTCATGACCA
The DNA here is from genome assembly GCF_048773025.1 of Camelus bactrianus. Taxonomy (NCBI): domain Eukaryota; kingdom Metazoa; phylum Chordata; class Mammalia; order Artiodactyla; family Camelidae; genus Camelus; species Camelus bactrianus. Next base: position 472,083 of record NW_027413924.1, on the reverse strand, counting down.
ATTTTGTCCCATGGTGCTAGGAAGACTCATTCCTAGATCAGGCCGAAGATAGTGTTGACATGTCACTCAAGTGTTAATTTTTGGATCTGGCCCTGTTGATACTCAAAAATTCTCTGGATCATCTGTCTTACTAGTCTATTATGATCCAGGAAATTGTTACCCCTCATTGTAAGAGCAATTATCAAAGTAATTGATAAACATACCTAGAATCACACTATTACAATTATTCTATGCAGAGTTATAAATTTTATCTATTTATTCAAGATGTTTAGCCATCATCAGTCTTGTTGGAGGCCTAGTTACACATTTGGTAATGCATAAACAATTTTGTAAAACAGACAAAATACAAATAGTTAGCAGTGTTACTAAAGTCATAAGAATTTAATTGAAAAACTTCCATTAGATGCAGCTCAGTATATCCTCAGGTCATCTGACTTAGTCTGTTCTGTACCAATCCTTATCTTTAAGGAAGATGTTATACAGGCATTGTTCATAAGTCTCCCAGCCAAATTCCATAGTGTTATTAGGTTGGTTATCTTTAGTACAGTTTAATTTTTCCAACATAAGAGAGCCTTTAAACTTAAATGTCCATATCCTGGTGTTAACTATATAAGTCCTTTTCATATTTAAAGGAGGTTATATTCTTTGGTGGAAATCTTGCTTGTTGTCTTGATTGAGCTTCAGTGATCTTATAAGAAAATTCATACTTATGGTCAGGCTCAGAGCAGGTATTAATTGGCCAGGTGAGGTCTCCCAAATTGTAATGTCAATAGTGGCCTAAGTAGAATTATAATTTCTCTTTTAAAATACATTTCTGAGGGCTATCTAGTTAGAACCTTGGAGTAGGGAAACCTGTCAAGATAACACAAAAGTACAAGATATAGGTAATTGACCATAAACCTACAATTGGATTAGTTCATAATCAAAGGTAAGAGCAATTATCAGAGTAATTGATAAACAGGCCTGGTATGGGGTCTCAGGTCAGCTGTCTACCTCAGATGTCATCTTCTTCTCATCCTGGCCTGGTAGCTTCTTCTCCATTTGAGCATTGATTTGAGGTGAGCACTACTCTATAGGTCAGTTCAATGCAATGGCTCTTTCTGATTGAAAATTTATCCAAAAGTCAATTTCCTTTAGCTTTCACTGTGCATGGTCTAGTTAAGAGTACCTGATAAAGTGTCCTTCCATTCAGGTTTGAGACAGTTCTATAAGTTATGTCTATTCCTGTATGTGTAATCCCCTGGTTGCAGGTCATGGGACATCGGATATTCAGCGAAGAATAGATTACTGAGCTTAGGAAACAAACCTAGAGTGCCCTTTTAATAATTCAATTAAACATTGCGGCAATGTAACATAACAGCAAGGAATGACCTGGGAATTGAGCCTTAGTAAAATATAGACCTCAATCAACAAACTAGAGTTTAATACCCACTAAAATATAATCTTTTTCCCTCTAAAGTTCCCTCATTTTATAAAATATAGCCAAATCAAGATTAATTTGTTTATAAGTTGTCTGATTATTTGATCATGTAAGCTCTTTTAATTTGGCTGTGTTGGAAATTTTAATAAGGACTTTCAGGCTAGAATTTTAATAAGGTTTTCTAAGGCCAGGAAAGCCACATCAAGGTCTTGTCATATATTTTTGCCTTACAGATTTAGGTGAATTCTCTTCTCTTTAAGGTCCTCAAAATGCCTTGAGATTCCTATACCTATTAGGAGGTGATTTTCCTGATTTATGTGATAGAGCCACTGGGGACCTAAGAGTTTCTAGTCTCTGGAGGGATCAGATAGAGGAAAGATAACTGTTCCAAGTCTGCTTACATAGGTATAATTTACCGAATTGCTGAGTCATAATTAGCTTAAGGACAAGGGTTTGTTTATATCTGGGGAACACAGATTAAAAGCCAGTAATATTTTAGACAAAACCAAAAATTATAACCGTACTCAACAGTTTACTTAGTCCCATGTAAATAATCCTTTTTTTTTGTTGTTAACATTTTTATGAAATCAGAGTTTTCATCAGATCTTTAAAATTTCTTACCCAGTTTAGATCAGTGCTATAGTTTGAAATTAATTTATTAGAAACCAGTAAATCTCCTTGAAGAGAAAGCATTTTGCAAAAACATCAGAATAAAACCATAACTATCTATAAATAACAAAATACTTAATAGCATGGTTAAACACCTAGTTACTCTGCAATCAATAAAGAGATCGGGTCACAATGACCAGAACTATGACTAATAACATTTCAGACATACCAGATTTTTAGGGATTCCATATAACTTCTAGATTATCTATATTAATCATGTTTGCTCATACAGTATAACCTAGGAAGATTTATTATTAATTGGGCAATATTTCCCATGTTATTTAACATACCATATGAAACTTACTAGTTTAAAATCTCTCTTTGGGATGTTTCAGGGGCCCTCTGAATCATTCCAGATTTAGTTGGAAATCAAAAGAATTCTGATTAAAATTTGATATTTGGGAAGCTTGTTAAATTTCAAAACACTTGGTCAGATAAAATTATGTCAGTATGAAAATCTCTCTTTGGGATGTTTTGGGGCCCTATGAAGCATCCCAGATTTAGCTGGAGGTCAAAAGAATTCTGCACCAACAATTTATTAATATATCTAAACACATTTAATTTCTCTGTAAGAGGAAGTGAGTGTTAAGTAATTAATGTTTCAATCTTATTTTATATCAAAATGGCATAACATTTAATAAACTCCCATTATTTAACTTAATTTAGCACAACTCTAGAATTTTAAGATACCAAATATTTATAGAGATTATCTTAAGCATACATGTCTAAAAATATATTTAAAAGTATTTACCTGAAAGCGCTTATCTCATTTGCATTTAATTTACTTAGAATTTTATCACACCAAATTACATTTATTTATTTTTTATTTTTTTGACAAATCTGCAACAGATATAATAAGATCGTATTTGAGTTTCATTAAACCTAGGTACAGTAAAGATATTATACTTAATATTGATGACTCTAAAGACATCTATACTAAGTAGAACAAACTTAAACTGAACTTAATACCAGGTTTTAACTTAATATTGAATATTTTCCAGTTCATGTAAACCTGAAAGTCAGTTTGTTCAGTTTTTATTTTAGAAACATTTAATTTTTAAGCACATTATGTTACACTGCTGGAATTAAACAGAGCTCTTTTATAAATTTAATTTTGGAAATTTTTTAGCAGTAGAGATATCTCATATCTATAGTGTGTACACAGACTTATGAACAGACAAATCTAGATATCTCATAGCTTCACTTTAAAACTTAGTTATGAGTTGGGTATTTATAAATTTATTGCTTATAAATAACAGTTGGAATAAGCTGAATTTGTTCAAATCAGTAAGGCTTACTATTTATGAAAAAGACTTTAAAGATTCCTATTTGTCCTTGACAGTCTGAAGGACCCATCAGAGTTCTGGGTTCTAAAATGCCAAAAATTTCTTTCACCTTAAATTTTACCTCATTGAGCTAATTAGGCTCAGTCTCAGGTCATTGTCTGCTATATTTACATTTCTGATCTGCAAGACAAAGACAGTTGCTTCCAGTTCCCCAAAGAACTGGTCTGTCACCTAGGTCCAATTGTATCTGCTTAATTTGCTCCAAACAAATTGTTCCATGTTAAAGCAAATGCTTAAGGCACTTAGTAATATCTCTTTTCCTTGAGTTATAAGTTAAACCCCGGGGTTAATCATTCATTCATTCATTTATTCATTTATTCATTCATTCATTCATTCATTCATTCATTTATTTATTTATATTATCGCCTGAATATCAGTTTTTAGTTTTACTTTATATTGGATGGCTCAGGTTAACTATTGGTTTCCTTTAGTTTGTTTAATTAATATTTTCTGAGGGACAGATATGTGCCAAGCCTTATAATACCAAGAGGCGAAGCATTTTTCCATTGAAACATATCTATTCCACAACATAATTAAGCAAAAGAAGTTTATATAAAGCCCATTTAAATATACCAATTTTACAAATTTTATCTTAATTTTATTAACTCTTATAACTTGAATTTTAATATTCATTAGGCTTAATCAATAATTTTAATTTTAGAAGGAGTGCCAGAAGCCTTTTTCTTTAATTTCTTGTCCACTTTATCTAATTTTATATAAAAGTCTCTGGGAACCCCAAGTTTGAGCCAAAGGACTTAGGCCCTTATGAATTTTTAATTTGATTAATTGGTGTGTTGCCCCAATCATTAATCTAATATCTCAGTCTATATATAATTTTTTCCACCCCTATAAGTATATATATTTTACACTGGGGTAAATAAAGCGGACTTGTTTGCACTTTAATGTTGGGGACCAGTAGGTCATCCCCTTGGCCTTTAATTAACTTTACATAGCGTAATATCAAAACCTTGTATCTAAATCCAAAAATGTCCATTTTATTTATCCCATTCAAAATAACCATTTAAAAACATTTATTCATTTGGGATAAGTCCCTTATTTTTTTTTCTTGTTAAGAAAAAAATTTTTGACATTTTTGCATTCCTTTTTTCAGTTACTCAACCTAATTAACATGAATTATTCTAATGTTTTTATTAGCATCCCTAAAACCCATTGAAGGGAAAGGGAAAACACAAATGTAGCTTTATAAACTGTTTTTTTTTTAACTAAATTCTTAGGTTAACCATTAGATATATTTTCCCATCTTTAAACTTGATTGATTTTAATAGGTACCAATAAAACAGATGTTTATAATGAGAACTCTCTTAACTTTCACCAAGTTAGAAGTTTTTCTAAATTAAAGGATCCGTCATATGGCCATCAATTAATATATATATTAATATATATTATATATATATAAATATATATATTATATATATATATATAGTGATTTTAAACCAATAAGATGAAGAGGCTTTTCGACATAAGAGGGGGTGTTGCCTAAATAAAATTCAAAATTTTACTCCCCAAAAAGTAAAGGCCTTTGTGGTCCAGGCTGATGCAACAAAGGTTAAGTTGGCAAAATGCCTGAGAATTGGTACAATCAAAGGATTGTTAAGAATCCCAATTTATTTGCTTGGCCGCCATGTTTACATAATACTTGTAACTTTGCATGGCAGAGTCCAAGTTTTCCTTAAAAAAAAAAAAAAGGAAACACATATATATACATACATACACATAAAACACCCAGAGAAAGATGAAACATTTACATTTCAAGGACACAGTAAGAGAAATCCAAGTTCCCTCTAAAGGGGCTTTTATTTTTATAAGGTCAGAATTTAAAAAAAAAAAAAAGTTTTTATCAGGCCTGGCTAGTTATTTTCAGAGTGAGATTTTTTTTTAATTCTCAATTAAAGTTGTAAGTTTTGTACGTACATAAACCTGGCTGGGGTATTAGTTGGAGGCTGACAATCTGTCATTTCTTTTTCTTTTGTTTTGAAAGTTTTATTTCCCTTTCTAAGGTCTGATTGTCAGAATAAAATCGCTAGTAGGTTTTCCCGCAGGGACAACTGCACGGCATGAGGTCTTTGCCTCTACCACTCCTGCAAGTTTCTCAGTCACCTGAGAAAGCTGTTGCCAGCAAGGAGGAGGGTCCCATTTTTGGAGTTGAAAGTTTCCTCATAAGATTTTACTTTTATCCTGACAAATTCAACGGAGGTAGCCAAATTGAGGAAAGCATTAGACCAGCCTCTTACCTAACCACTCAGTCCAGACCCCAGTATCTTTCAACCGGACCCCACCCGGGACATCTCCACTGGGTAGGTATTTCCCCCCAGTATCTTTCAACTGGAGGGCCAGGAACCTGGATACACCACCAAATAAAACTCAGGATCATGAACCAATATGGGAGATCTGAGAACCAGGAGAGACTCACCCAAATTCATCTAGACTCCCCGAGGAGACGGGTGGGCACAAAGGGCCACTGCTTTTACCAAGGCTCCAGCTCCTTGTAGAGCTCAGGGGAAGGAGAAGTCTGCTCTGGGTCCCTTTGTGGTCACCAAAACTGTCGACTGAAATAAATGCACAGCCTAAAAGTTAAGAGTTATGTTTTATTTGGCGGGAGGACTCGAGCCGGGATGACAGCCTGTCAGATCGCTCTGAGGGACTGCTCCGAAGAGGTTGGGAAGGAGCTAGGATATATAGGAGCTTTACAAGAAAGACCAGGTAGTAGGAACAATAAAAGATTACTTGTTATCTAAAGAAAGCCAGGCATCTCAAGTTAAAGAATTTAGTGCTTTTCTATGTATGGGAGGAAGCAAACATTTGGGCTCACTGAATTCATTCCTTTGACAAGCACCTAGCTATCCAGGGCCAGTGTCCCATCCTTTGTTATTCTGAGTCCACTCAGAAGGTACCATTGTGAGTGGCTGCAGAGGCTGGGCTGCAGGCCCGTCCCCATTGGGGGTTGGCGGCAGCCACTGATAACCTGGTTTCAGCATTCTTTGTTTACTGATATGGTTGCAGTATTTTCACTCACATTGCAGTAATTTCGTTCACACCCTATTAACCCAGTGATGCCCTTAGTACAGGGCACTGTAGCCCGTTCCCTTCGATACTGTGCTGCAGTTCTTTGAAAACTTGAAAAAGAAGAGCATCGTGCCTGGGGGGTGGCCCTTGCACAGGGGTGACAGGGACAGCATGTGGTTCTCCAAGGGCTAAGCCCTCTCTAAGACACTGCTGTATGACAGGGCTTTTCTGGGCCCACACACTTCTGAGAGTTCTCAGGCGGCGGCGGAAAGGCAGGCTCACCGTCTGTAAAAGGCAGGCCGAGGGGGCAGACGCGGCAGGGGGGCATCATCTTGTTCCCTCAAGGCACAATGCCGCTCGGACTGAGCTCCAGGTGACAAGAACAAATGCGGGCACACTTTCTCCTTGTTCATATTTTCTTTTTAAGTTTTTCCCTACTTGCTCCCATAATTTTAAATCGATTGTTCCCTGGGCAGGAAACAAGGACAGAAATCCCATACGACTTGCAGTAGTTTAACTAGTTGTTCCTCAGGAACGGAACACTGGGCCGCTTTTAAGAGTTGCTGTAATATCCTGAGATAAAGAATTTGTTCTTTAGTCACTTGCTGGTCCATCTTAAAAGAGGAAGTGAGAAAAGAGAAAGACAGCTCGCACTGAATGCTGGCCACTGTGGCAGCTGCTCCAGGCGGGGGCTGCTGTCCCTTACCGGGAGGCAGTTTTCAGCCCAAAATGCTTTCTCCTCCCTCAGCGTGTTGGTTCAGCTGCTCAAGACTGTCACGTCGGGGTCACCGCTTGTGGGCTTTGTCCGGGAAAGACCCACCGCAAAAGAATGAATTACTCAACACTTCAGCAAGTCAAGAGAGTAAGAGGGAGCCAGAGATCAACTCCAACTCCCAGGGCCCCTCTGCAACTCTCGTATTTATTGAGAATAGTCAAACAAAGGATTAAGACAATGCACGGCACAGGGATGTGCAAGGGGCAGGGCGTGTGCAAGAATGCAGGTCAGCAGTTTTGTGAAAAATAGAAACACTCGTCTTAATCTACATTTTCAGGGAGAAGTTTACAAGGTTCAGGGAGTGTACAACTGATAACGGAAACCAGGCAGGCACAAAGACCCCATAAAGTTCAAGATCTAACTAGAGAAGAGAAGAATGCCCTGCTGTTTTCAGCAAGGGAATGATGCGATGGTTTCCCAAGAAGCAGAAGCAGCCTTATAGATAACAAGCTACACCGAATATAAGCAAGGTTTGTCTCACTGTTTTCAGCAAGACACAGAGCAGCAGTTTTTTGCATCGCAGCCTTACAACCTATTAACCCCTGAGTGTGCCCCCACATATTATTATAATACTCTGCCACGAGGAGCTGAAAGCCTTTTTGCTAAAATCTGGAACACGACAAGGATGCCCACTCTCATCACTTCTATTCAATATAGTATTAGCATTCCTAGCCATAGCAATCAGACAACAAAAAGAAATAAATAGGATCCAAATTAGAAGAGAAGAGGTAAAATTGTCATTATATGTAGATGAGATGATACTACATATAGAGAACCCTAAAGACGCCACACAAAAACTACTAGAGCTAATAAAAGAATTCAGCAAGGTAGCAGGGTACATCAACATACAGAAAACAGTGGCATTTCTTTACATGAAACTAATAATACCTTTTAAAATTGCATCCAATAAATAAAATAATTAAGAATATATCTGACCAAGAAAGCAAAAGACTTATATGTAGAGAACTACAAAACACTGACTAAGGAAATTAGAGAGGACTTAAAGAAATGGAAAGATATCCCAAGTTCTTGGACTGGAAGAATTAATATTGTTAAAATGGCCATACTACCCAAAGCAATCAACAGATTTAATGCAAAACCTCTCAAATCACCCAGGATTTTTTTTTTTCACAAAACTACAACAAATAATCCTAAAATTTATATGGAATCAAAAAAGACCCAGAATTACCAAAGGATTACTGGAGAAAAAGAACGAAGCTGGAGGAATAACCCTCCCAGATTTCACACAATACTACAGAGCTAGAGTCATCCAAGGTATTGGTACAAAAACAGGCATATGGATCAATGGAACAGAATCGGGAGCTCAGAAATAAACTCACAAATTTTTGGTCAGTTAATCTTTGACAAAGGAGGCAAGAACATACAATGGAGAAAAGACAGTCTCTTCAGCAAATGATGTAGCAAAAACTGGACAGCTGCATGTAAATCAATGAAGTTAGACTTCTTCCTCACATCATACACAAAAATAAATTCAAAATGACTTAAAGACTTAAATATAAGACAAAACACTATAAACCTCTTAGAAGAAAGCATAGACAAAATGTTATTTGACATATACCTCATAAATATTCTCCTAGGGCAGTCTACCCAAGCAATAGAAATAAAAGCAAAAATAAACATATGGGACCCAAATGAACTTATAAGCTTTTGCACAGCAAAGGAAACCATAAGCAAAACAAAAAGACAATGTATGAAATGAGAAAAAATATTTGCAAAAGATGAAACTGAAAAGGGCTTAATTTCCAGAATATATAAACAGCTCATACAACTGAATAACAAAAAATCAATCCAATCCAAAAGTGGGTAGAACTAAACAAGCAATTCTCTAATGAATTCATGCAAATTCACAATATGCATATGAAAAAATGCTCAATATCATTAATTATCAAAGAAATGCAAATCAAAACTACAATGAGGTCTCACCTCACACCAGTCAGAATGGCCATCATGCAAAAGTCCACAAATGACAAATGCTGGAGTGGCTGTGGAGAAAATGAACCCTCCTACACTGCCGGTGGGAAAGTGGTTTGGTGCAGCCATTGTGGAAAACAGTATGGAGATTCCTCAAAAGACTAAAAGTAGACTTGTCAAAGGCTTTTGATCTCAGGCAGGCTGACAAGCTCCCAAAGACCTGGGCCTCGCCCATTATTCCGCCCCAGGTCGCCTGCACCTTGAAGGGTCGGGGGCAGCCACCACTCATCAGACAGGCCCACCTGCGCCAGGGGACCCTGGCCTGAGTGTCAGTCGGAGGTGCTCCGGGCACGGCCGGCGCCCTCCCACCTCCTGGGGCTGCGACCGCTTTCCCAAACCCGCTTATGAGTGGCGGTGAAGGTGCGGGGTTCAGTGGCTACTAATTTGGGGGGGCACAATGAACCATGGCGGTGGCCCCAGACCGGCCTCGGGGTCCTAACGAGCCACGCGGCCCCAGCCTCACCTCTGCATTCCCACCTGTGCGCCTCCCCCGCCGGCTCCCCAACCTGCGTGCCCCCACCAGCATCCCTTCACCTACCCAGAGGCGCCAGCGAAGGGGACGGCAGGCGGCTGCCCAGATCCAAGGCCGTGTTCCTCCTCGGGGGGCGGGCTGGTCCAGGAGAGCCCGGCTCCTGCACAACTTCCGCGAGCTCTGGGCGGGCAGCGGCTCCTGCAGCACAGCGCGAGGCGAGCTGGGCTGGGCGAGGCCCGTTCCCAAAGCCCCACCCTGCCACAGACCAGGTCCTGGAGCCCAAGCAGAACCACCAAAACCAGCCCTGAGCCAGGCCACACCCCCAACCACACTCCTGCTTGTCAAAACCCCTGTCACTGAACCCCCACCCCAGGCCAGGCCTGGTCCCTGACAGGACACCCAAGGTGAAACACCTTATTATACTGAGGTCCCCGCCGCCACATTCTGCCCCACTATGTCCTAATCTAAGACCCCTGCACCCCAAGCTGACACGTCATACCTCACCCCAGGCCCCCCATTCCAAGATTGTCCCCTCACCCCGGGATTGCAGACTTAACCCTCAGCCGGGTCACTTCCACTCTGAGGGGCCCAACCCTCAGCATGTTTCCCCCACTGCAGGATATCCCCTCACTCTGAGTGCACCCCTGATGCAGGAAAACAGATGTGGGGCGTGAGGAGGGCAATGTCCCTGGTCTCAGTTGAGCCCCTGGAATGTGCCCCGCCAAGTGTGGGTCCTTGGCTACATGCAGGAAAGCATTCAAGAGAAAGCCACAGTTGAGTGAAGGTAGTTTATTCAGAAAGATACATTTAAAGGCAAGAGAAAGGCCAGAGAAAGTTCACGAGGTGTGGGGGTTGGGTGCTCAGATTAAAAGTAGGGACACATTCCATAGACAGAATGTGGGCTGTCTCCAAAGAGAGAGAGAGAGGCGGTCGTGAGATGCCCTGTTGCTGTTTTTTATGGGCTTGGTGGTTTCATATACTGATAAGTGGAAGGACCGGTCTAAGTAGCCAGGGGACGGGGCTGGGATTCCTGGGAATTTGGCCATTTCCCACTCTTTGACCTTTTGTGGCTGGCCTTTGGACTTCCATGGTGCCTGTGGGCGTGTTATTTACCATGTTAGTTTATTACACCGAGAGTATAATGAAGGTCAAGATCTACTTGAAGTTTAATCCCTCATTATCCTGAGCCTCAAGGCCTACTGGGGGTTGACTCACCATCTTAATGTTAATTGCTGTAGCATTCCTTGAATGGCTGCGCCTGCCCCTTTCCATCCTGTCTCTCCCCTACCCCAAGCTGACCCCCTCACCCTTCACCCCATGTGTGCTGGGGCGGTCCACTCTCCAGTCACCATGGTGACAGCCACCAGTCAGAGATCTGGTGCAGTGTGTGGACAAACAGCCCTGTGTCCAGGCTCTGGGGCTCGGCAGGCAAGGTTGGAGGCAGGTCAAATTCCTGCCCAGGGGCCCTTCCCCCTGTGCCCTGTACCTCCTCTGAGCCAGAGGCTCAGGGTGTCCCTGGCTGTGCGCCAGGGTGGTCCCAGGCTGATGGTGTGGATGGTGAACCAGACCCCAAGGGCAGAGGTGATGGGTACATGGACCTGTCAAGGGGAGGATGCGGCCAAGCCTGGGGTTGGACAGCAGGCGGTTGGCTGTGTGCATGGCCTGGGCTCAGCCCAGGTGGGTTCAGGGACTGTGTTTATTCATCTGGGGGCAGAGGGAAGGGGGACGGGAGCTTTGAACATGTCCTTCTTAGGAGCCCAAGGCTCAAGAGCAAAGTTCCTGCATCCTTCACACAGTTGTCGGCGATTTTTTCTTTCATGCTACACAATAAAAGTGAGAGCATTTGAGAGGCTCAATTGAGTTCGTCCCTGATTCCTTCTCACTCTCTTGACTTTCCACAGAGTCCTGAGTAATACATTCCATCTCATTGGGACTACTGCTGGATAGAACCCACACTTTCTAGTATAAAAGGAGCCTGAATTCTGACTGGGGAATATGGTTTTCCAGGATATTAGTCTGCTATCTTGTCAATTGGCCGGCTTTCCAAATAAAGTCTCTATTCCTTGCTCCAACACCTCGTCTCCCCATTTATTGGTCTGTCATATGGTGAGCAGAACATGTTTAGACTCAGTAACAGCACCTCACACCTTCCCAGTACTTTTATTTCCTGTCTCAGAAAAGAGCCAAACAATTACATAGTAAAAGATACTCAACTCTATTATAATCAGAGAAATATAATCAAACGTGAAATGCTGTTTTCCAACCTATCAAACTGGTAAACACTTGCAAAGACTTTCCCAGTGTTGGGAAACCTGCTGGGAAGCCTTCAAAGGCTGCCGGTGGTGGTGGGCTGTAAATGGTATGACACCTTTGGAAAGCATCCATTTGTTATTATCTATCAAATTTTTAATGTGCAAACCCTCCAACCAGCAAACTAAGGTCTACAGAGAAACTTTTACTCCATATATTTCAGTATTGCTTATGTTTTCACACAAAATATGTATTACCTGAGGAATTTAAAAATACATTTTATAAAAAGAATTCTGAAATTTAGGCTTCTGTAAATATTTTCTTGAGCTTTATAACTTTACTACCCTGGAAAAAAATTAAATGTACTTTCTTTTTTTTTTTTTTTCAGAAGTGATTAGCAGCAAAACTTGAAAATGTAGAGACTCTGAGTTTGTCTTTGGGAGAGGCCTGCAAGGGCCCCAAGGACAGACTCAGTGGCTGCAGGGTTAGGGTTAGGGCCTGGGAGGAGCCAAGGAGATGGGTGGGATAAGCTAAATTTTAAATGTCGGGTGGAAAGCAAGAGTGTGGCAAGAAGCCCAGAAGTCCCCACTTTCCATTCTCAATGAGTCATGATGAAAGAGGAATAATCAAATGGTCGCACTTAGGTAAAAAGACTGCTTATTCTGATGCTTGCCCTTAGAATGGTTAATGAACATGACCGACCAGTTGCTACCCACAGTTCCAGGCCCAGTGTTAAAACTACAGCCATTGATCTTACTGTTTCTATTTTATTCCAGTAATCTAAAGTCATAATCATGCTTGGTCTCCGAGTCCTTCTCCAGGGAGAAAGTCACGGGACTGTAACCTTACAAAGTAGCCCAAATAACCAAGAACACATCTTAAGTGTTTACAAGATAAAGAGATGTAACCACTAGCTTCTATAGAATTGGTCACCTGAAGGCATTATGATGCCATTCTAAGTCTTCTGATGAAAAAATGATCCTATTGGTTGTTATAAATGCTTCATTGTTTAAGCTATGGCTAATCACCCTGCTCCATCCCCAAGATGGCTTCTTAGTTTTGAAGGCACTAGCCTGCTGTGGGTCTGCTTTGCCTGGCAAATTAATAAAGCTTCCTCTTTTCTTCTAAACTCTAAGACCTTGTCTCTGTGTTATTTGGCTTGTCAGGGACAGGGGCCATTCTTTCTGCAACAATAAGGTCATGAGATAAACACAGACAATCACCAGGACCTCTGGATCCACCTGACATCAATATTAAAAACAGATGTAAAATCACAGAGCACGAACTAAGGAGCACTCTACCGGTGGTACAGTGGGGCGTGGGGTTGCGTGAAGCAGCGTGGCAGGACACACTCACGTTGTGCAGGCACGCAGGACCACTGCAAAAGAAAAAAATATGAAGAAAAAAGAACATTCTACCTAGTAGAAATAAAAGTCCTCCTTCTTAATCGGGATACTGAAGAATGTTAAAAATGTATATATGCACACCTTTTCAAAGCAGGTCAAATATGCTTGGGCTGGGGAGAGTTCAGGAATGGAAACCCTGAGTGTACACATGGCAATGGCTGGGGCAAGTACTGCCAACACAGGATGAGCCTGTACCCCGGGCACAGGGCTACTGTCAAAATAAATCCACTGCAAGAACAAACATTGATGAGTCAAAAACCATAAAGTTGAGGTTACAAAACAAAGCCAGGATCCAAACACAGCCCCCTCAATGTCACTACAAACAAAACATGGGAAACCAACTCAGAACACTTCAACAAATAATGTGGATCCCTTGATTCTCCCAAACACAGCACAGGGACCTGTGCCCAGATCACTGGCATCTTTTAGGTCTGCATGTCCGCATTCCTGTGCTTTGAACATCTCCTTTGTAAATTAAACTGTAACCCCTTGCATATCCAGGCCATCTTATCTGGAACAAGGCCAGGCTGTCTAAATCAAAAAGCTAAATTCCAGAATACTTAAACAACATTTTGCATTATTTCCAGAACACAGCAGGGAAGGCCACCCACACAAAGCACAGTTCCTGATGCAAGGGGTGGGGGCAGGTGACTGTCCCAGAGCTTCAGGCATTCGGAAATTCTGAGCAGTTTTCAGGAGTTCTAGGAATGTGACCTTAGTCATTCACTCATTTATGAGTTTTATTAATTAAATTAACTCATGCTTTTATTAAAGTTCATAAGAAGTGCACCTTTCACAACACAGTGTCACAGAATTACAACCCTTACACCTAAGAGCCCATCTCTGCATCTAGAAGCACATGATTAAAGAAACTTCCGTGTACTGAGCCCTCTGTGGAGGAAGCTAGTAACATTAACCTGAATGACCTTTATTGGATGAGAATCCTGAAAATTTGCTGGCGTCAGGTCTGTGTAAACAAAGATCAAGTGTGCCATCTCTGTCTGAAAGCTCAAATTAGTGAGATTTTACTCGGGCCAAATTAAATTTAAAGGCCACCACATGGAACTTTCTAGCAATCAGAGCTATCTGAGCCACCTCAGGAGACAGTTCCTCATCCCAAGTGGGCTGGTATAGAGGTTGATCTGAACAGGAGAGCAGCCAGATTTGAAATCATATATTTCTGGAAAGGTGGGCCACAAAGCCAGGTGTATCTGTGTGCTGCTGGTTACACACACTGCAGCAAAGACCCACACAGAAATTGCCACACTCCTACAACCTGTCTTTATCAATATCAAGGGAGGGGCAATGGTAATATTTGGAGAATGAAGGCAATCTGTAAACTTTAAGATCAATGTGGCCTTTGGGATCTACTTTATAACCTGATATATTACAATGGCCTCTATGCTATGCTTAACTGTAGGCATATATTAAAATGAAAATGACATTGCATAGCCTTTGTCACTGAAACCCTCTCAGATACCTTCTGTACTTACTGTGGTGCTGAGAACAACGTGTGCACCAAGTATTCACTGACTAAGCAGCTAATTCCATTTAACAATATTGATAGAAATGAAACAGGATGACAGCTAATGCTGAGTCTTGCTACATACCAGGCATTCCTTCTATTTTATGTGCATTATCTCATTTCATAGAAAGAACACGGAATTTGGAGCACATTGACCAGGATTATAATTTCAGCTCTACTTAAAAACAACAACAACAACAACAAAACAAACCGAATAGGATTTGCACCAAACTTCAACACTGGTTACATGTAGGAAGTAAGCCCAAGGAACAGTGTGAGAAATCTACACTTAGGTCTATGCAGTTATATACATGAATATTGACACATAGACATTCTATTATGTATAAATCATACATAGCATATACCTAGTGTGTATGCAGGTGTTCAAAAAGTATTTGCTGTTTTGAATTTTTAAGAAATTTGCTACTCTATAAAATATAAACAATTTACACATTGCAACAGAGAGGGAATTTGCAACAATTTCACAATGTGATGTAATTTACATTTAAATTAAATGATTGATTTCTTCTAAATTATTTATCTTATTTTTCATGTTAAAACCCTACAATGACCTCAGTGAGCATATCATAATGTACGCATAATGATGGCGAATATATACAAGCTCACGTTCCGGCAGTTAAACATAAGGAACAACACAAATATTACTAATAGTGACATGCCTATTTATGGGAAACTTGTTTTCCGTTTTTGTAGTTTTCTGTATTGTTCAAATTAACAAGGTCCTTGGCAAACATAAAGAGTTCTGCTCTTTGACCTGCTGACCGTGGGGAGTCCTTTGAGTGTGTTGGGCTAGGACTTTCGGGGCAGCAGTAGTGGGAACGCCTCACAGGGGAGATGAGGATGGGAGACTTGTCTTCAGTATAAAGAAGCAATACACATTCACTGTGAAGCCTTGGAAGAGTTACTTGCCCTCTCTGAGCCTTGAATTTCCAGGCCTCTAAACTTAGTTTGATTTCTTATCCACTTACAAAGCCCCCACCAGTGCAGACTCTAACTCACAGCCTCTGGACATCTCTGGATACATGCAGTGTGTGAAGCACCTGCTTCCAGGGTCTGAGTCTGAGAGCACTTCCCCCTGGACAAACAAATCCTCCACGAGGCACACGACCCTTCCCTGACCAAACCGTGGCTCCTCCAGACTCGACCTCCATCATCTGACCTTCAGAATCATCCTGCTGGGCCCATGTCACCCAGGAAAGTCCCCTGCTGAGTTAGCTTAGCCAGGGCTGGGATATGACCACCCAAAGAAATCTGACCATCTGGCCTGCCTGCAGCAGGAACCCCTTAAGGGCCAGCCAGAGCCCAGACCATGGATGTTTCCTCTCAGTGAGTCTTCATCCATGACCCTACCCTGTTCCTGGGCTGTAACCCCCTCTGGCCTAGGCCGAAGTTGGACTTGGGCCTGGTTCCCCCAGCCATGTCACCCCTTGGAGAGTTCCTCCTGAATACAGTGTTCCATTTTTAGCACCTGTCAAATAACTTTCCCTAGGGGCACTGTGGCTGTCCATGGATCAGGGCACTGTCTTCATTGCCCCCACGTTCTGAAATGATGGACACAGAAAAATGGAAACCATCCCATTTGCCACCCAGCCTCCCCTTCCAGGAGGGCCCCCCTCAGACATCTCCACCCAAGGTGCTCACTTTCCTAGGGCTGGAGGTTACCTCAGTCTCCAGTCACCAGCCACCCTCTGTGTCACCAGACCAAAGACCTGTGGCTTTTCATTAATCCCATTTCCTCCAATGAAAGAATCATGTAAATACAATAAAATACTAAGAGGAGCAATGAATACAGCCCCCACCTCTCCACTGCCACAGCACCTTTGTTTTAAAGCACTTTAGCTTCTGCTGTCCCATTTGAAACTTTCCTAATATCTTAATTAACAAGGTAATATGTATTCTTTGTATTCTATTTTTATTGAAGTATAGCTATTTACAATATTGTGTTAGTTTCAGGTGTACAGCATAATGAATTGGTGTTTTTGCAGATTATACTCCATTATACTTTATTACAAGATATCGGGTTTAATTCCCCATGATGCACAGTAAATCCTGGTTGCTTATCTATTTTATATACAATAATTTGTATATCCCCTTTTAAAATTATAATCATGTTGGGTTTACACTGTATTTAATAATTATTTTAGATGTAAAAATGTGGAAACTGAAACTCACAAACACATGTACATGTAAATACTAGACTCTGTGATCACAGAGGAAATAGAAGAGTTAAAACCCTGATGTTGGGAATGCAGCCTCCACCAGCTGCCAGCTCTGTGACTCTGGGTAAATAGGGTCACCTCTCCCAGTGGTCTCCCGACTGCAGGGCGGGAGTGAGGAGCCGCCTCCCTCCTGGGGCACGGGAGGGCGCTCCGTGAGCTGGAGCCCACGGGGTTGGGACTAGAGGCTGGCCAGAATGCCCAGGAAAGGGGGGGTGATGCACTGAGGGGCAGGACTGATGGGGCAGAGCAGATGAAGCTGCAGGGGGCGGCCCTATGGCCTCCTTTCCCTCCAGGACAACCCAGGCAGACCCCCTTTACCCCGATCCACATGAACTGGGCTGGAATCTTTGGCTCAGCCTCTCTGAGGATCCTCATGACTGTCCCACAGGCCTTCACTTGGGGGTGGCCCCTTCTTCCCAGGAGCCTGGAAATGATGGGAGCTCCCTCATAGGGAGGTGTCCTGGGTACCAAAGCTGGGATCCAAACATCAGGTGCCACCCCGGGTCTGTCTGTGCCCAATCCTCAAGTAACACAGGCCAAAGGCCACCTGACCCATGGGGGTCCAAGACGCTGTCCCTGGGGTCTCCACATGTGGGGGCATGTGTTTGGCCTGTGCTCCTCCAGAGGAAGCAGGGACTTGGCCCTTCACTTCTGCAAGGGTCACCCTGCAGACTCAGGCCCCTGGGTGCTACACAAACACACACATGGCACACACCACATACACACCCTACATAAACACACACACCACATACACACACACACCACATACACCCCACACACAAACATGAACATGCAGACACACATCACACACACATAGGGCACAAGCCCGTGTCTCCCTCTTCCCTGGGGCCATGCGGGGAGCCCAGCGGGCTGACCAGTGGCAGCCACAAGGCTTCACTGACTCACAGTAAATTCCATCTCATCATTAAATTTGTCATTTATTTTAAGGTGTCAAGTGGGAAAACTTTTAAGAAGAAACTCAGCAGGACAATGACTGCACGGCCTCACAGAAGTAGAGCCTGAGGCGGAGACCCGGACCCGGGAGATGTGGGTGAGCCAGCAGCGGGGCTTCTGCTCAGGTCAGGAAGAAGCCCTCGTCCCGCCCTCCTTCCCCTCCTCCTTTCCTTCTTCCTTTCTAATAACTGTATTTGGAAAGGCTTCTTCTGCTACAGTTTGCCTGTTCCTTTTGTTTCCATTTAATAGCAACAGATTTCTTATACTGGTGTGAACACCGTCAGTATCTTTTGAAGTGCACCGTGCTTTTCCCGATTAGGAGGGTCGGGCACATTCACACAAAGGAACCAGAGATTATCCAATCTGCAGCAACTTTGTAATCAAGCCCAGCCACTAGGCCCTCACCGAAGGCAGGGGAACATCAGCCCTCCTCAGGGCTCTGCGGGGAAGACAGTTTTGTGGCTCTGGGCTGCCCCTCCAGTGACACAATCACCACCGGATGGGGCAGCCGAGGCCTGAGCTGACAAAACCTGCCTCGGTCTTCAGGAACTTTCTCACTTACCAAACATCAGCCTCTCCCCCTCCTTTCTTGTCCTTCCATGGACCAGAGAGGACCGGTGGCAGGGCTGGGCCATCAAAAGACCACGAAGGGCGCCCATTCTTTCTCCCAGAAATGACCTCCTGGAACCTGCCCAGCTCTTATCCAGCTACTCCCTAGTGTTTCTGGTCCACCTGACCCCAGTAAAGTCCATGCAGATGCCCTCCAGGCCTTGAGAAACCCCCAACCCCCTCCTGTGTCCACCGCTGACCAAAGTGTGCACCTGAGACTGCAGACTGTTTTTTGGGGATTATATGTATATATATATATAACCCAGAGGTTTCAATCTTTAAAGACTAGAGAGCTTTTCAAAATAGAAAAGAAACCAAAAATAAAATAGCCTTTTGTTCTTGAAGAGTTGCCAGAACTCAAAATGTAAACTCCAGTTTTGCAGTATATTCTGGTTATATGATCCAGACCTTAGAAGACCGTTGGGACAGTTCGCAGAGCCGCCGTCCAGTGGGCAGCCCGTGCCCCGAGCTATCCGCCTCCCCCCGCCCGCCAGCCCGAGGCCTCCCGAGCCCCGCCTGCGGCCCCAGCAGCAGCGCCGGGGAACACCTACATCCACAACCTGCTCGTGGACGGGACCTGTCAGGATGCGGCCATGGTGGGCTCTAAGGACTCGCCCCACATCTGGGCCGCCACCCCAGGAAAACCTTTGCTAGCATCACACCACCTGAGGTTGGTGTCCTGATTGGCAAAGACTGGTCAAGATTTTTCATGAGTGGGCTAAGGCTTGGGGGCCAGAAATGTTCTGTGATCCGGGACTCACTGCTGCAGGATGGGGAATTTCCCATGGATCTTTGTACCAAGATCACAGGTGGCGCACTCACCTTCAACATCATGGTCACCGTGACTGCCAAGACGCTAGTCCTGCTGATGGGCAAAGAAGGTGCCCACGGTGGTATGATCAACGAGAAATGTTATAAAATGGCTCCCTCCTGTGGTGTTCCCAGTACTGACTTCATCTGTCCCTTCCCCTACTGCTCCCCACTGATTTTGCACCCCTCTCCTTCCCCCCCACATACACCATTTTTATTTTTGGGACCATTACCCCACACCCCTTTTTGCTGCCCAAACCACATGGTCAGAGGCCAGGGCTGGATGGACACCTCCCTCTTCTCATACCCTTCCTTTGTGTGGTTGGATAACTTTTTTGTTTTTTTGTGTATTTTTCCTGAATAAAAAAAGATTCTACCAAAAAAAAAAAAAAAAAAAAAAAAAGACTGCTGATCTGAGCCAAAAATATATAATTCTCTTTTAATGTCAGATGCTACCTTTTCAGTAGCCTTCCCCCAAGTTGCTTTCCATTCAATTGCCTGCTGACCCTGCCAGCCCTGCCTCCCCAGTCTTGTGATTCACTTACCTGTGGCTCTGCTGCACAGGACTGGGAGTTCTCAGACCATCCAAATTTCTCCTCCAGGATGACAGACATCTCTGGCCATTCAATTGCCATATTCCTTGATGTTTGGGTTCAAAGTATATTTGTGATGGTGGCGTTTCCAAGCTCTATATAGGGTCTACCGCCACGCTTAAAGTCATAGCTGAGTCTGCCATGAAAGTCCCCCTTATAAGCCTAAGGTTTCTTCTTAGATTTACACTAAATGTACATTTTTGTTAATATATGACTTTACTTCTTTATTTCTTGCAGTCTCCATGTTACATATTTTTAGATAAAAGACTCAATTTCAATTAAAATTAACTCAAATATATCTCTTTTATAATAGTATCAAGAGATCGGAAACAACCTTGAAATATGGCGGTCATAATCTCATGGGTTTTATTCTCTTTTTTTAAGCAAAATAAATCATTATCTCCTTTCTTCCCAGTGGGGACACGGGGAGGGGAGCATTAATCCTGAATGTTTACTTATGTTTAAAAAATAGCTTTTCAGAGTGGGTGAACAGCCTAAATGTGTTTATTTTTTATAAGAGGTAGGAAATTAAACTCCTGAAGACAGTTTCTTTACCTTGTTAATTTAATTTATAAAAAAAAATGTGGTGAAAATTGCAAATCTTCTTCAGACTTCTCAAAGATATTGGGACAGGTACCTTATCACATAGGTCATCACCAATGGTCTTTCTGATTCTAGAGAAGGAACCCTATTGTGAAATAGTAAGCAATTAGTCAATATTATTAATTTATTCTGAACCTTTGAGAATTAAGACATAAAATGAGAACAATTTCCCTTTGGTGCGATATTTATCCATAATGAGAAGATACTCATCCATCCATTTACTAGACCCTGGGATGGCGGAGAAATGTGGGTTGACTCTGAGTAGCTGCTGAGCTGATGGAAATGATGCTACAGTTCCCACATGTCTCACTGTGCTCCCCCTAGACATTTGGTTTTCATGGCTCTCTCTGAAGTTAGAGAAAGTCATAATGGATCATCACCGCATTTAGATTGTGATTGTGATTCTTCCCACCTAGAAATAATGTGGCTTCCCAGGCTCAGGCCAAAGGACTCTCTCCCCAATACATAGTGGTAGGTTAGTGGGGGAGTGGGACACCATTACCCCATGCATAGAACAATCATTTAAGAAATGTTTTAACTTATAACTTAAACCATGAGATAATAAAGTGTAACTGAAACATTAAAGCCAATGGTTTCAACAACTAGCTATGTAACACTGACTAGTGCAAAACATGGGTCTTACACAGAAAACTGATAACACAACACCCACCCTGAAAGAATTTATGATCTAGTAAGAGAAAGAGAAAGAGCAGGTATTCAACAAGTAAGTAAGCATGTAAGTAAATACATAAATACTGAAAAAATGAATTCTCTACTAGAAAAAGAAACAAAGAAGAGCTGGCATTTCCAACTTACAGCATAAGAAGGCACTGAAGGCTTGGGGATATGAGCATGAAATAAAGTTGAATTGGATGTTCTTTTGTCCCTTTTGTAGTTTTCCCAAATGTAAATGGATTCCTTCCATAAGGCAGTGGTGTTACAGTACTAACGCTACTCTTAATGTCCCTAATTATCGAATGTGGAACAATGCAGATGGCAGGCTATTCAGGATTTTTCTTCCTTTGTCTTTCACCATGAGAACCAGCTCACTGCTCATTAAAACATCCTGCAGAGGGCAAACAAGGGAGGGGAGGGAGCTGAAATTACTTTTGGAAGTTTTTGGGAAGCATTGGTGAAAGTTTTGGTGGAATTGTAGAAACAGTCTCTTTATACTGTCTTCTTCTTTCAAAGAAATCTTGTTTCCCATCAGTGAGATTTATGTGGAGAGTAGAAAATGCCATGTGTGCTTTGACTTTCTGGATAATGGAGTCTTCAAAGAAGGACTTCAAGAAAATAAAGTTTTCTCCCAATTCATATCAAATATTAATTTATATTTTTCCTCTTGAAATTGATTTTATAACCTAAAACAAACCAAGATAAAATATTTCTCAAATAACAGAACACATCAGTATTCACAGAAGTAGCAGAATCTGTTTTTATGTTAAAATTGATGGACCTTAAATTTACTAAAGAAATAAACAAGTGAGAGAAACAAAAAAATCTAAAAGTAAAATTAAAACAACAACAACAACAACAACAACAACAAAGAATGACTTTAGAATAGTGACTCTTATCAAGAAAGGAGCATGAATTAAAGTGAAATCTGTGGTGAAAATTTCTGAAGTCCCAGATGCTAATCGGCCTCCTCATCCACTGCACCCCCACGGTCATTGCCTGTAACACGGAGAACAACTTCAGACAGAAGCAGGCTGCACATGTAAGCAGTATGGGTGCTGCCAGAACTTTATTTAAACCCAATAAGATAGAACTGATTCAATAAAAGAGGACAAGCAAGGGGAGGGACACCTGTACGGACATTAGTGAAGACTAAGTTTTGGCTGTTTAAACAAATAGCCCACAAAAATGAATTCTTCTTTGAGATAAAGACTTCTGTTTTTATTACTTTTAAGGCTTTTTGATGGTTGTGACGTCCCTGGGCTTCCAAGATACATACGAAAAGTGTCTTTTTATACACTAGATTGGAAAATAGAACAACTAATAATGATGATAATAATAGGTATTAAATCTGGGTACTAGGCGCAGCATACGAGGAAGTGTTTCACAACAACAACACGAGAGCTAACGGGCATTGAGCATTGTGATGTACAGTCACCGATGAGCAGTTTTAAATGTTTTAATTAATTTATTCCTCATGACAATATGGTGTGGATTCTTTTGTTACACTTGTTGGATCAATGAGGAATCTTGGGTAGATGGTGTCACATTTTAATCTAAATTTCTTGTGTAAGTCAAATACAATTTCCCCCTACCAGGATTTTGATTGTCTGATGTCAATTTATATGCACAGTATTTTTTATCTCCCATTTAAAAAAATAGTGGTAAAATACTCATAACATAAAATTCACTATCTTAACCATTTTAGGTGTACAGATTAGCAATGTTAAGAACAAGTACATTGTTGTAGAATCTTCAGAACTCTTTTCAAATCTTGCAAAACTGAAATCCAATACCCAGTAAATAATGCACAGACCCACCATTTTCCTTTCTGTCTCTATGACTCTGTCTACTCCAGATACCTCATACAAGTAAATTCACACAGCAGTTGTCTTCTTGTGACTTCCTTATTTAATGTGTCACAGAGTTTTTGAAAACATATGAAACTATGATAATGCAAACATATTATTTTCATTTTATAAGAAGGTTTTTAAAATTATTACTATCTCCCAAAAAGTGTCATGACAAGTGATGACTTCTGTGCTTTTTTTAAACTCAAATAATGATTTTAACTCACTGTTATTTTTTAATTTCTAATCATTTACTTAGAGCAAGAAAGGTTTTAAATCAACACATGCTACCAATAACAAAATATATATCAATACTAGACACTTATATTAAAATTTATTATCAATAAGATATTTGATACACTTTGCATTGTCAGTTTCTCAAATGAAAACTTTGAGACACACTTTATTATGCTTTATGAAGTGGATATTATTTTCACAAAGAAGTGTATTCCTAAATATTTCTAAGTATTAATTGTATTTATTTCCTTTCTTTTTTAATAAGTGGGATAATTTCCATCAATTACAGACCCACAAACCCAGCTGAAATAAATATTATATATTCCCAAGACAATCAGTCACCATTTTGCATTTACAATTTTATTCTTAAACTAAAATTTGAAAGAACCAAAGTCAAATAAGAACCTCATGTTTTTGTAATCTATCAGTTAAGTTTATTATTAAAAATTATTTTTCTTCCTTTACATATAAAATTAAGTAGACTGTGGCTCTTCCTTTGTAAAAAACAAACAAACAAACAAACAAAAAAACCAAAAAAAACTAAGAATGTTACAGTTCAGATTTCAAACTTCAGCTTTTTCAACAAAGCTCAAATTTTCTTTTCACCATTTTTCTTTCATGACCTCTGATGGTGGAAATGTAAATTGACATTACAAATATCAACAGAAATAATGCCACAAATTCCATTTACCTTGTTACTGAAGATCATTTCCCTTCTTTTCATATTTATTTACCTTGAGAATGTAACGGTATTAATTATTCAACAATATAGAAAGAGTGTTGGACAATTTCATACTACTTCGAAGCATAAGAATTCCCTCTTATTCACAGTGTATAAATCTCAAAGTGTATGTGTGCACATTACATACAGTAAAATGAACATTTTATTGATATAACAACTTACTCCTGCAACTACTAACTTTCAAATGGAAATTGAATAAAGTTTGGCTAAGTTGAAACAATTATTTTAATTTACAAAACCATCATTTTTCCTAAATCCTGTACATATGAATAAGGCAGCAAAATTGTATATTAAGATCTGAATTATTTGAATTCATTACTTCAACTTAGTTAATAAGACTACTGTCTTGACATGAATTCCTCCCAAAAAGGCCTCCTCAAAGGGAATTTATCTGGGAATGTGACCCATAGAGTAGGAATAATGAACAAGGCGGTGAAAACAGGGAAGAAGGAAATGCTGAAGTATGGATATGTTATCACAATGACCATGGTCGACCTGTGCTGGAGTCCACAGGCTTTCTGGGAGGCCTCATGAAAGCCAGGAAATGAAGAGAAGGCTTTTCCCACAGGCTTCCACCTGCCATGGATTTAGTGGCCCTTGGACTTTGACTATCACATAAGCACTTGTAGGCTGCACATTCCGCATCCTGCATTTCTTGTCAGAAAGCTTCCAGGAAAGGAAAGGAGAGGCTCACGCCTTAGCCAGAGTAAGGGACTCCCCAGTTGCACCTGCAGGAAGCTGGTCAAAGTCTCCAAGAACTGGTAGTAGGACAGGTGCCTGCAGTAGGACACGGGGCCAGGAGGGTGCTAAGTGATGCTCAGAGTGGGTGCTGGTGCACTAGAGCCTTAGGACTCCTCAGACCCACCTTTTCTCTCCCTTAACTCTAATCTGCCCCTGAGTCTCCTTCCAGGTGCTGGCCAGCTGCAATCTCTATAAGAGGGTTTGTGGAATATCCTGGTGGCTACAGCTGCTCCCAAAGCCTTGCTGAGAGTCAGCATCTCTCCTCCCCACCACTAATTCTAAATTTCTCTCATCTTTGACCAGTGTCTCAGCTGATCTAAGGTTGCCTGCCTGGTAGAGTGAGCCAGACCTTCTTCATCTAGGTTTGATTTGCTTTACCTCCATGAGGACATAGTTGCTGTAAATGCCAAGATACCATTATCACTTGTCACAAAACACCAGGTGATGCATCAGTGAAGTTTGTGACTATTCCTTCCTGCCTCCACTATACAGCAGTGACCCAGGTTCTTCAAGTTACTAAGGGCAAGTTAATCTTGAAAATATATTAACATATTAATTCTCTTTTGTCTGATGATCCAGGAATGAGAAGGCCAATCACTGGAATCAGGAGCCCAAAGTGGCTAGATGATAGTCAGTTCCTGTGGAATGCTTATGTTGTCCTCTGGTGGAAGTGTTTTCCTTCTTGGAAACCAAGATCTCCAATCCAGTAGAGCCTAAAGCTTCAGACACAGGAAGCATAAACTTTGAAATTGAATCACTAGGAGTAATGGTAAATGGGGCCATTTGTACTCTCACCTCTTGGTTCCTGACAGGACAGCACCATATGTCAGCCATCGATACAGCACACATAGCACACACTTTCCCCAACCTGAAACTTGAGCTGAGCCATCAACAGCTCATCCAACCACTATATCAGATCAACTCCTTCTAGGTGATGAGACAGATGGTAATCCCAGTGGAATCTGTGCTCATGCACCCCTGGTTTCACAACTTTTGTCATAAATTAATCCCTCAAACACAGTGTTGTAGAGGATGTTGTGCCAATAAGTAAGGCATTTTGTAAGCCCCAAATTCATGGTGCTGGTGGAGGCTTTGCTGGCAGAGAATTAAAATGCATTACCATTGTAGGTTTAAATTCTAGCAGGGATGAACTGTTGCCATCTCTAGAGTGGAAGGGATCCAATAAAGTTAATCTGACAGCAAATGGCTGGCTGGTCTCCTTGAAGGATAATATATCACAGACTCAGGACCAGGCTCTACTGTTGACAAGCTGGGCACTCAGAAAGGAGCAGGGTCTAGATCTGCATTAGGGAGAGGGATCCCAGTCTGCTGTACCCACGGCTCTTCCCAGCCATGGTGTCATATCTGTTCATGCACCAATCGTCCAAACAGGGGACCGCTAAAGGTTAAGGATGGAGTATAGTTCACACTCACAGAGCAAACTAAGCTGTCCAGTTGATTGCTGAGAGTCTTCTATTCAGAGAGTGCTCTTTGGTGGGCACTAACACGAGACAATGGTCTGCATGCTATATATCTGCCCCCAGAGATCCATCCACTTGCCTCTTGCCCCAGATTTCCTTGTCTCTGTTTTCTTTTTTTTTTTTCTTGCTTTACCAAAGCCCCTGACAAAAAGTCATTTGCTACTTCCCAGTAGTCTATGCATATCCATAGCTCAGGCCACTTCTGCCTCCATATAATGTAATGTATGAATTGTTCTGTTTGGAGTTCTTCCCACTGGGAGGATGTCCCTTTAGGGATGCGTTCCTTTAGGGCGAGCTCTGAGTGCAGCTGTAGTGTGACAACTGTTCACTTATGGCTGCCATCAGTTTGCCACCTTAACCCACATGTGAACCAGGCCAATATTTTTTTTTTCTCTTTAATCAGCACAGCTATTTCTAGCTACCATCAGATCTGCTGGTTCACATGGCCTGAGATTCCAGGAAACTTGCACAACAGCCTTGGCCTCCTGAAGAACTTTTTATTTATCTGGGCATCATTTAAGTCCAATAAGTGTTTGGTACACTTTTCTCATAAGGCCCTTTGTAGAAGGGTAGGTAGAATGTTTATAATTATTCTTATGTCATTAAAGAGTCCTTTCTCACGGGCACTCACCCTCCATTTTAGCCAATGGTATCTGGGTCTGTTCAAATTAAATACATCCAGAAATTGGGTGCAGGCCCTGGGTTTTGCATTGTGACAGTTGATGTTAGGAATCTGCTCACCATGTATTTACTGGGGAAAAATCTGTGTATATATAGACCTTCACAGTTCAACCCCTGTTGTTCAAGAGTTCAGAGTATTGACAAAAGACCACTGGGAGGATGAGAGAATGGAAGTTGGATAAGCAAGGAAGTGAAAACAAACTTTGAATTCTGGTTCAGCCACCATGTCTTTGAGCAAGTTACTTAATTTCTGTGCTTCACTTTATCTGTCTGTAATATGGGGGGATAACAGAGACATTGTGCAACTTTGGGTTTTTCTCACTGAAAGTGGCCGGTTTCTCTTCATCAACCTTTGCTGCCTCATCCTTTAGGTGCTTTAGGTCAAATTTAGCCTTTGTTTCCTCTAGGAAGCTTTCTCCGTCCTCCCAGGGGTTGAGGTGGCCTCCAATGTCTTTCAGCCACATGTACCTCTCCTACAGTAGCTGTTGTCATACAGAATTGCAATTGTCAGATCACTTATCTATCTGCTCCACTAAGACCAAACACTTTACTGGGGCAGGGATTATGACTGTCCTAGCCCATTTAGCACATATTGGAAAAAGTTTATAAATTTCATTGAACTCTCTTGTAGATTGTAAGGGTTAAGTGAAGTAATGTGTGTACAGCTCCTCGCAACTTAAGTGTTCAGTAAATAGTAGGTTTAAAAAAGCTCCATTATTTTTCACATCTTTATCATACGGCACAGTTCCTGGCATGTACATATTTGTATCTCAGTAAACACTTGCTGAATGAAAAGTTCAGGACAGACATGATAAGGTCCTTAACTACGTCTGCCAACACTGATTTCAACTGCTGTCAATTTTCCTTTCAGTATCCTAAATGCTGTCCTCTAAAACTCCAGTGTGTATTAAGTTCTTATTTTTTTAGAGGAAGCAATGGCAAAAATAAAATAAAAATCCAAGAAAATAATTGTAAGATGCCACTGTAGAATGGAGGAAAAGGAGAGGTAGTGGGAAACCATAGAGGTGCTGTGAGGTAGTAGGGCTTGGGGTGTCTGTATTTTCTTTCTTCCTTTCTTCCTTCCTCCCTTCCTTCCTCTATTTGTTTGTTTGTTTCTTTTTTTTTTAACTTTCACTTAATTTTATTTTGTTTCGGAGTTCTACTGAGTTGTCTTCAGACACCTTCCTTTCATATCTTAAAAATTGTATCATAAGGATGTTAGGAGAGAATTCAACAGCCTAGGGGGTCTCAATAAAATAAAGCACATAGTTCATATGATACGGAGTACTTTCTGAATTTAGAAGTTATCCCCCCGGGTGAATGGAGGAAAACTTACACTTGAGGGTCCCTTTGAATAAATGGAGTTCAAAACTTCTCAGTCCCTCCGTCTTTGTTCCTCTTTTCCTGGGTTCGGAGGCCACCTCTACCGCAGGGCGCACCTGCCACTCTCACCGCCGGCCAACCGGCGGCTCCAGCCCGCAGGCGGCTCCGCGGAAGGAAGAAGGGAGGGGCTCTCAGCTGCCAGTGGGCGGGGCGGGGCGGGGGTGCTGGGGGCGGGGCCAACGGGCGCGGGCGGCTGTGCGCGCTGCCGCCGCTACCGCGGCACCGGAGTGCGGCACGTGTCCGTGTTTACGTCCTAGTGGAGCCTATGTCAGCAGCCGACTGGCGACATTGTGACAATACTGAGGCACAAAGTTTAGGAGACGCGACCCTCCGTCAAGCCAGCTCCTGGCTGCCGGGAAGAGGAGGAGGGGGGGCGGGGAGATCGGCCTTGGTACTAGCGGTGGAGACACACACACGGTTCCCGACCACATGCCTGGCCCCACGGAACCGCGCCTCACCTCCGGAGCCCCGCAGGTGCAGCACCGCGGCCTCGCCCCAGGGGGTGGCTAGGGCTCGCGCCAGGCGCTGCGGCAGCTCGGGGCTTGTAAACAGATACCCCTTGCACGTGACCGTGTGAACTACATGCTCCTGGGGGCGTGTTCTCTTTCCCGCGAGCTGCGCCACAAAGAAGCGGGGCGGTCGGAAGGCAGAGAGGCGGGCGAGCAAGCAGGGAGAGCCCCTCAGCGTTTTAGGATGGCCGAAGGCGCCTGGCGAGGGTAAGCGGTGGGGGGAGGTGGTGCTGTTGGGCACGGCACAGCCAGCTGCTGAGTCCGTTGGCGGGCAGGGCTGGTGACCCTTTCCCCGGGGCCTGGCCCTGGAGCCACCATGTTTTTGGCGCTCAAGGAGAGACTCCAGTTGGACTGGGTGGCCTGGAGGCTGCATGTGTTCTACAAGCGGAAGAAGCACAAGTTCATCTTCATCATCTCCTGGAATGAGATTGAGGGCAAGTTTGCCATAACCTGCTAAAACCGGATGGCCCAGAGGCAGAGGAGCGGCACCAGCGGTCAGGTGGGTGCGGGATGGGGCGCCAAGCCTGGCACACCCATGTCCAACAGGACCTGCAGGCTGTGCAGCCCAGCAGGCAGGGGTTGGCCTGGGGCCACTGCCTCAGTGACCCAGGGCAGAAGCCCTGGGCCCCAGAAGCTCCCGTCCTGGACCGAGGGTGGCTTTCCATGGAGCATGTGCAGCCTTCGAGGGGACCTGCTGCCCTGAAGTTTGTCTGGAAAAGAGGTGGGAAGCCCTCTCTGGATCCCAGTGTGGGCCAAGTCCAGCCCGATCCTGAGCACATCTGCAGGTAGAGATGTGCCTCTGTGGCAGCCCCCTTGGCGCCTATGGAGGCCCAGGTGTCCTCAGTGTGGATAGTGAGCGCCTGCAGAGTGGTCACCTAGATTGAGGTGCTAGAAATGTTGAGGGAGGATGAGGCGGATCCGGCATACCCGGGACTCACAGTCACGGAGCAGCGGACGCCCGCTGTGGAGCTGGAGTCTCCGCCAGGGCGTGAAGCTGGTCCGGGCGCTTCTTCCAGGATCTGCGCTCAGTGCACCAGCAGCCAAGCCCTGTGAACTCGCAGCTGGAGCCGTGCTTGCTGATATTCCCCGAGGAGATCTTGGGCATGTGGACAGTGCTGTTTGGGGGCGTCCCGGAGGTGACTGAGCAGGAGATCGCCACTGTTACTGTTACTGGGAAAAGGGAAATAAGAATTACCTCGTTTCTTAGTCATCCCTCAAAGAAAGAATTTTTAACGAGAGAAAGAAAGTGTGATATGTCAGATTTTTATTAGTAAAATGAAAAGGTAGTAAAAAATAGTACTTTCCCAAGAATTGGGAGCTGGCCAATCCAAGAGAGGAAAAATGGCGCTGCTCCTTTGTTTTTCTGTCTTATATCCTGTCTTAGGGGCATTTGTGTGTGTGTGTGTGTGTGTGTGTGTGTGTGTGTGATTGATTGATTAATGGCTCAGGTTCTTTGAGTTAACAAGCTGATTGACGACTCAAGTTCCTTTTGCTCTGGTTGATTGACAGCTCAGGTTCCTTGTGCTCTGGCATGCCCATCCCCTTTTGGGCAGGTTTTTACCCATGAAGCACATAGACAAACCAATGGGAGGGGGCTCAGACTGTAATGTTAATTACGTTACAATGAGCATTGATTCAAGTTACACCGGGTCCTTCTCTTATATGCAGCTGCAGCATTTTGATTTTAAGTGGCTTCTTTTGCTGGCCCTCATTTAGAGAAAGCGAAAATTTCTGGAGTCCCTTATCCTGAATGCATACATACTGTTATTTACTGGATTGTTCCTTCCCCCTTCCTCTCCCCCTGCCCAGTGCTCATTTCTATCTAACTACCTAACATCGTCGACTTCAGGTCTACTTGGGCCACGACCTGGACACCTGCGGATGGAAGATCCTCTCCCAAGAATTCTTCACGGAAACCCACGACTGGGAGTATTATGAACCCTTAGCGAGCTGCAGCAGAAGGACCAGGAAGCACATCCAGGAGGTAAAGACCTAGTCTGGGCTCCAGTCATAGCTTTTGGTTACTCACTGCCGAAGGCTGGAGCCTAGGCCTAGGCTGTGCGCTTCTGGGACACTTGTTTTTCTAGACAAGGGAAAAGGAAAACCTGCTTGTGTATTTTCAATTTCTTGTCCACTAGATGGTGGATCACAGTCCCTTATCCTAACAACAGAGTTCTTTCTCACAGGTTTGCGTTTCTCTCACAAAGCCCACACTGGGCTTTACACGTGGAAAGTGCAAATTGGAAATCATCCAATAAGTTACTTTTTTTCCCCAGGCTTCCCCTTGTAAGGCAGAAAGCTGAAAGGACATTAGAGGAGAAGGTTAGGGAGAGATGAGAAGTGAGGAAATACAAGGTTTAGGGGAGCTAACCTGCACTTCCCAGGAAGCCATGGGTGGGCCCACCACACCTGTCACTCCTGCTTTGGCTCTGGTGACCTTGTTGTCACTGCACTACTCCCAGGAGCACAGAGGAGAAGGCCACGGAGCCTCCACCAGGGCAGCGGCGACTGCTCCTACCCGCCAGGTTGCCCTGGGAAACCACGGCCACTCCAACCTGTGCTCAGAGAGGTGAAAAGACACTAACCACTGTCCCCGGTGTCCGTGAATCATGTGACCATAGTGGGTCATGTGACAGCCTGGGGGCTGAAGTCCACCCCTTAGACCTTCTGGGAAAGCACGAAATTCAGAGGCAAATGTAGGTGAGGCCTGGATGCTCGCTTCTTGCTCGGGACAGCAGGGCCAAGACTGTTCTCAGACCCGCTCCTCAGGGCTTTAAATTTGGGGTCACTCCCGTCTGCTGCCCCTGCTCTGCTGTGGGTGTGCCTTTTTCCTCCCTCCGAATTGAGAAACTGCACTTTCTGGGGCAGGGGACAGTTTGCATGAGTTCTGCCTTTGGCCCAGAATTTGGGGCCAAGACCTTAACTGCCCCCACCCAGAACAACAGAAATGCAAATGATGGGGGTTGTGGGGTGGGTGAGGAGTTATTGTGCAGATCGGGCGAGGTATAGTCCACGTCTCCACACCTCCCACCTCTGAGAAAGGGAGCTAGTGTTGGAGCTGCCTCAGGGAACTATAGTCAGGTTGGTAACTCAATCCCAAATGGGCGTTCAAGATTAAAAAAAAGTTCTTTATATTCTAGTTGCAGTTTTCTGTAAGTTTCAGATTGTTTTAAACTAAATAAAAATAATTTGTGGTTGTAAAAGGGAAATTAATCATCATTCTTATACATGGGTCTAAAAAAAGAGCTTAAAATGTCACTAATATGATGTGTTTTGCAATGATAATGTAAGAAATTAAAATCCAGTCATCTAGAGATCACAAATTAATTTATTAAAAATGATCCTGGAATTACATAGCTAGAAGTTTTAAACTTTAAGAAGCCAAAAAGAAAACTCTACATGTTACCAATATTTGCATACCAAATTTGTTTTAAATTGCTATTTAAAACAAAAACTATGGTAGAAATGTCTATGGTTTATAACACTGGCAATTCATCTCTGGGGTAGACCGGCTTCTTAAGAAAAACATCTTTAAGGGCGTTATGGACTGAATGTTCACACGTTGAAATTCTATTCTGCCCCTCCACCCCCCTTCCTTTTCATCCCTATGAGATGCTCAGATGTACTAAGAGGTGAGGCCTTCGGAAGGTGATTAGGATTAGACGAGGTCGTGAAGGTGGAGCCCTCCCGAATGGGATTAGTGTCCTTATAATTGTCATCAGTCTGCACCGCTTTCCCTCCTCCCCTCTCTCTGGAGTGAGGCCAGACCCAGGCACTGAGCGAGCAAGACTGCGAGCTGAGATTCTGGAGCTGCTGCCACCACCGCCAGCATGAGAGCGAGGGAGCACCCGAGGGACCCAGCCCCTGTGCGCTGGCCCAGCCGAGACCTGCGCCCAACCTGGGGCCAGCGGGAGCCACGGCCTCCCGTCTCCCCACTCCCCTCCCCGCCGGCAGCGGCAGCTGCACACGCCGGAGCCCGAGCCGGCGGCCGGGGGGCCGGGAGGCGGCTACCTCGGGCGGGGCTCGTCAGCGGCTCCGCGGTGAGAGGGCGCTGAGATGCGGCTGGAGCTTCTGTCTCATCCTGGGGCCTGGGGCAAGGGACCCCCATGGTGGAGGGAGGGGGTCCCAGACTCAGCGACACCTGTGGGAGCCGGAAGCCAGGGTGGCGCCGAGCGGAGCTGGCTGGATCCCCCACCTCAGTGCCATCTCCGCCACCTTTCTGCGTCTATAGCATCTCCACCCTGAGTATATGAGCCGGGACCCCAAGTTCGGCCACCACCCCCCAGCCAGGGGTGTGGGCGGGGACCTCAATATGAAGTAGTGGCCCGGGCAGCGGGATCAGCAGGACCGGCGCCGCCATCCTTTCCTTCTCTCGCCCTCCCTTCTGCCCCCTTGGGGGTCTTCTCCCTCAACCAGTCACTGGACCCTGGCTCCTCGGCAGGACTCCGGGAGGACGTCTTAGGGCCCCACCCCCCCCAGCCCCGAGGGCGGCGGGTTTGGGGGGACCTGGAGGGCCGACTGCAGCCTTCGCCCAGAGTGAACTTTATTAAAATCAAAATACAGAGCATCCCAAACCTGACTGTCCAGGTACAAGTGGACCAGGCCCGGCAGAAGACCCAGCCTGAAGAGGCCCAGAAAGAGAAGAGGAGGGAAGTGGGGCCGCTGCCTCCTCTGCTCTGTTGGTGTTGAAAAGACCTGGGTGGCTGCCCCGCTTCTTCCTCAGTAAGGCGCGGGCCCTGCCGCAGCTGCCGCCTCCATCCCGAGGAGGAAGGGAACCAGCCCACCTACAGAGCTCTGGCTCTTCTGTAAAGTGTGAGTGGCTCTAGGAAGGGGAGTTGAGGGATGGGGAGGGCGAGGGTGCCTGTGCATCCTGCGGTGTTTTGCAGATGTTTTCCTGGAGTGTTGGGAGCATATAGATGAGCGGGGTACCTGAGTCCTCACTGTGGGCAGAAGGTATCAGGCAGTCCCGTGTTTTGTAACATTTTAGTTCTCTGTGTGTGTGATACGCAAGCCTGCAGGTTTCTTTTTGTGGAGTTCTGTCTTTCTGCAGAGTGGACACTTGCATGTTTCTGGCCATTAATTGGTAAAAGGAAACTGAGGAAGCCAGAGCATATGTGCGCACAGAGGACATCTCTGTGTATGTAGCTTTTCCTGGTACATCGGGTGGGAAACAGCGCTCTAGGTTTTGTTTCTGGGCAACTCTTATTTGGGTTCCCAAATGGAAGCCTCTGACTCTGTGAGGCCCTGAAATTAAAATTTATTTTCTTTTCTGCATTCTTCCTTGAGAGTTTTCATTTCGGCACAGGAACTTTTTACCTTCTCATTTCCTGGGTGCAGTTCCTGCGTATCAGCAGGACGTGGTAACAGAGATCAGTTACTCAGGAAACTTGGGGTTCTTAGGAATCATAACTGATTTGGGGGAGAGCATTTAGTACTTTAACCAGTTTATTAAAAAGGTATTTCATTTTTCCTTAGCCAATTTTTTTTTCCCCTGGGTAACATATGTCCTAATTGACAGCATTTTTTAATTGGTGGAATGACTTGTGACTTATTTCAGTTGTCTTCTCTATCAAATGAGGATGATTTTTTATCCCCCTTTGTTACTTTAAAGGAGAAGTCTATAGAATCTTTGATTTGTATTTTAAGTATCCTCTCAGAGTGGCAAATTAAGGTGCAGGAAGATAATGAATATTTTGTATATTTACGCAGACTTTAAGGGTTAGGCATAGGTGGAATTTTACATAACAATGCAGACAGTACCATACTGAGGATCACAGGCCCCTGGACAGCTGTGTGGGCTTAGTCCTGAAGCCACTGCTGAGAGAGGCTCTGTGGAGTGAATGTAAGCCTGAGTCATCTGTGTTAAATTTTCCATTCAGGACCTTGATCAAACTTATTTAAAACTCTCTCAAACACTTTTTAGCCTGTACTTTTTTCTTCTGAAGTGACAAATTCTACAAGTTTATTAGCCCTCATTTTTATTAGGAATTCATTTATTTATCCCAAACCTGTCTATTTAAAGTTCCAGGACAGATCCTGAGCGTGTGTTTTGAGAAATGCTAGAACGAGCTGGAGTTCATCTTTTCCTGGTTTTATAGATTTTCACTGTTCCTCTTTACCATCATATTTCCTGACTCTTTTTGTCTGTTTTACAATCACTTTGCCCTCCTCTGGAACTTCTGCAGCTGTTTTATCCTTATTTATATGCCTTGTTCTTGTTATGCCTTTGTTATGAACCTTAAATTCTGTCTATTTTAAATAGACACTGACATTAAATTATTGTGTAATGGTTGTAATATTAGATGTGAGATCGAAG
Organism: Camelus bactrianus; assembly: GCF_048773025.1. NCBI lineage: Eukaryota > Metazoa > Chordata > Mammalia > Artiodactyla > Camelidae > Camelus > Camelus bactrianus. Next base: position 436,780 of record NW_027413924.1, on the reverse strand, counting down.
ACACCTGTTGCTTTATCTGTTATTTTGTGACCATAAGGAAGTCATGTATCCCATGTTTCACAAAGATAGGAAGAGAAATCTAGTCCTGCATAGGCTGCTTTTGGGAGGGAGGAAGGGAGGACAAACCAACAAAATAGTTTGAGTGTAAATTCTACTCCATCAGAGTTGCTTACTAAATTTAAGACTTTTATTGCTTTTACTATAGATTGGCTAAAATTCATGTCAGTGTTTTATTGCGTATTTATTTAGGAGCAAAGAAACAACAAAGTAATTGGGGGTCCCTGCCTTTGAGATGCTTTTACTTATGAATGGCAGAGACAATGATACACAGACTGCACAAAACTGTAGGGAAAGGGAAATGGACCAGTTTTTAATCTGTGACCTCTATATGACAGAAAGTGATTGGTACATTATAGATGTAAGTGTGTACATTTTTCATTGGGGAAATGTTGATATTGGACTACACAGAACATACTGGAGTGTCTGAGCCAGTGGAAGAAAAGAGCAGGTGGAGATGAAGTGTTAAGACTTTTGGAACTGGAGGATGTGGGAAACAAAAGTAATTAGGAAGTTGGTTGATGGGAAATCACAGGGAAGTTGTTGAGTAGCTTAGGGTCTGTTTGTGCTTGTGTGGGTATGTGTTTACAGCTCAAAGAATCAGTTGAGAACAATATTCCTGAGATGGTAGTTTTAAACCATAGAGGAGAAATTGTATTTTAAACCAAGGCATTATACCTGGATTCGGATTTTGTTTTTCTAGGGAACCAACATTTTTATACCATGGTCACTGAAGAGCGATAGAGATGGAGGAGTGAAAAAGTGCTCCCAATATATTAGCATGGTGCTAGTGGTTTCTGATACAAAGTAATTCAGAAATGGGGCAGTGGACTTTGTTTTGGACATTACATTTTCGAATTGAAGTTGGATACTGATGAAATCTCAAGACAGTAAAATTATGAGCAATATGCTGAAAATGTAGAATTGGGAGTCATTATCAAAGTATTAAAGTTTCTCAAGAGTGCTGATGGAGAGCAAAGAGCTGACAAATGGGTATTTTTACTTGGGAGAGGAGAATCTGTTGAAGTTAGCAAAGGTATAGTAAGAACAGAGATGGATGAGACTCTCCCTAAAATAGATGTTCTTAAAGTGAGTACAACTTGAAGTGGAAAAGGGAGGAACAGCCAGTCTCAGGACACATGATTATTTTTGAAACTACTGGCAAGCTTTTTGTAGGGTATGTCTCTTGAGGTTAAGTTCAGAAGAATATGTAGGATTTCACTGTTAAGGAACTTATACATAAAGGACAGATCTGTTTTACCAAATTCATGTTTTTAAAATGTGCCTTTCATTATCATACTGAGTTTAGTCCCCAACATGATGAAGTGGGGCTAAAATATTTGGCAAAGAAGGCTGCTTCTCCTGCTGGTAGGTGATGTGTGTCTTTGTGTCCCACACAGTGGACGGGACAGCACTTTGCTGGCACAGCATTGCTGAAAATGCCTTTACAAAATCTTTTTATTAAAAAACTAACAAATATAACCAACTTGACACTTAAAAAACCCTGACATTTTTGAAGCATAAGATGCTGGAAGACTGATTTTTTAAAAATTTAAAACAATTTAAAAATTTTCGTTGTGAAGTGTGGAATTTACTGTTGATGCCAACAAGGATTGAGGATTGTGATTTAGGGACTCTATATAGCCACACTGTCTTGTGTTCCTTAGTTTGAATTCACCAATTCCTTTGTAGCTTCTTTGGCCTCTTCTTAGGAGTGACTGTTCCAATGGGAAAACATCCAGGGTAGATCAATTTAGATGGGGATTTAGATCTAAGGTGGTTTCTGGAACAGATGCCATATGGGCAACTTCCTTCCTCATCCGCTATCTTCCACAACATTTTTATGCAAGTGAAATCATGGTTTGATGAACTTTAAAGGGCAGTCTTTTTGGGTTAACATAGTTTACTAGTAAAGGCAGTGGGAATGGTGGGACTCTGGTAGTTGGAAATGGTAACGTCATGTGCTTTGCCCAGGCAACTTTGGGATTGATATGAGATGATTAAAAAGACTTAAAAGTGTGCATTTTTGTTTGTGTGTTTGACACCAGATGAGCTAGCAGCCCATGCCTAGGCTAGCATCAGTCCAATGCTTGTAGATTGGAGATGGTACTTGGAGAAGTTTTGTGCTGCCGCTGACATCTCGTTGTGTAGAGGAGGGGTTGGCAAACTGTTTTTTTTTTTTTTTGTTTTGTTTTTTGTTTTGGTGAAGGACCAGTTAGTAAATATTTTAGATTTTGTGGACCACATGGTCCTGTCACAATGATTCATTTCTGCTCTTGTAGTGCAAATGCAGCCACAGACAATCTGTAGGTGAATGAAGGTGACTGTGTTCTAATAAAACCTTATGCATAAAAACTGGAGGTAGTATGGGTTTGGCTCATAGTTTATGGACCCCTGATGTAGACAAGTGCCAAGTCCACCTGCATGCAGTCTGAGCATCCCTCTACTGCAAAGCTGAGATTGGCTATTTCAGGTGGCCTGTTTTCTAAGTGAGATATGTTCCTTGGGGGCTGTCTTAAAATGATTCTGCACAGAGTCTACTGTTCAAGTTACTTTTGCCTCCGTTGTAATGAAAACCATGGACTGAGGAACATGGGCAATGCCATCTATGAAGGGATGCAGCCAAAATGTAGGGACACTTGCATTGCTTGTTCAAAGATACCATAATATAAAAGGTACCACATAGTGATATAATGGCTGTGCATCATGGCCAGAAGTGTCTTTGGAGTATCTGAAGAAACTTCTGGGTATAATTTTGAAAGATTCTGAAAATAAGTTGTAAAAAAGCACTTACTTTAGATGTGAAATTAGAAGTGCTTATGGTCTGTTTGAACCAGATGGGATTATTCATCAAACTGTAAGAACACTGAGGTTTGATACTTATGCGTCTTAGAGCCTTGACCTCCTGCAGCGCCCGGCGCGGCGTGCGGAGTCCCGCTCCGCCGTCCTGCTACCGGCGGCTGCTGTTTCCTAGGCGACCCCGCACGGCGTGTGCGCGTGCGCGTTAGAGCCCTGCCACAGCCTGTGGTGACGGCAGCGCGGGGCCTTTATTTCCTAAGTGACTGTATCTCACAAGTGTTGTTTAGAAAGGATAATTCACTTTGGTCAATTTTACATCATAGCTAGCACCACAACACTTTTTTCATATGTCAACGAATAGCTACGTTGGATGATGGTATATTTTTGCCTGGTTTCATAAATCTTATTTATCTTTGGGTTCCCAAGTTTCCGTCAGGGGAAAGGATTACTCTTCCAATAGTGACACTTGTTAGTTATTGTCAAGCCTGCTTTTACTTTACATAGTATTTCTACACATGTAATAGATACTTCAATTCTTCTTCCTTTAAGAAAGGTGCCTGACAGTTTTATATAAACTGACACTTTTAGTATACCTTTTAGAAAGAAGGTCACTGTAAAGTTACTTTCCTATTCATTAGGAGATGATTCTTTCCTTGCTCTTTTTGAAAAGCTTTCTTTCTTTTTTTTTTTTTTGCCTTTTTAGGTAATTTGTCATTCTCAGGCTTAAGGATGGGTGGCAATTTAAAAGACACAAGGTGTTTCTCTCATATCTGCAAATATCCCAAATAGAAATGTTCCATATTGTTGACACTTTCAGTGGACCAGGGAAGAGTGGAACATTGGTTTATTTTATCTTTTTAGTGTAGTTGAATTTTCATTACAAACAGATGAGTAAAGTTGTTTTCAAATAATGAACTCTTGCTGCTAAACCTTTCACCATTGAGACTTTTTCCCACTAAGTAGAAACCCAGCCCGTCTTATGCCTTCATGTAGTTGTAGGTTTTCCCTGCTTTGTCCTGACCCCTCCTGGGCACTTTCTCATGCTCCCTTTCACATGTGTTTAGAGTGTATTTCCTAAATCAACATGACATTTCCTGAACACTATGGGATATATATTTTCTAATAATTATAATTTTACCCACAAATATATTTAAAATTTCCTCCTACATTACCTTCAGAATTTATGAATTATCATGAGGGAACATCTGTCCTTGATCTGGATCCTGAGAGACAAACCAATGTATGACAGTTTTTCTAAAATATTCCCTTAAAAAGTTTTGAGTAACAATTGATTTCTCTAAAATTGTAAGTTGATACAAGTAAATACAAGATCCTATGTTTGTGTTGTGCTATCCTGCAATGCAGGCTTTTGAAAAATAATACAAATGCACAAGAGTCCTTACTGCTTGAGTATCTTATATTTTGCTTTTCCCCTATCACCTAAGGGACAGCTGCCAGATCAGTCAGATAGCATGAAGTGTCTGTTGCTTTGCTGTGTGGCCTCTGCCGCCTTTTTTTCCAGCTGAAGTTTGGCTACTGGAGACCTGGGTGGCTTCAGGCAGGAGGCAGCACGTTCTGAGCTTGTGTCTGTTGGAGCCTGAGTCATGCTGAATGCTCCTTTCTGCATGACGGCTATGAAATTAGGGAATATTAATGATGCAGAATATTTTCCTGTCACTTAGCCTTTCCTCTGAGCAGATCACCCTATGATAATACATTGAATGCATCAATATTTTGGGCCAAATGTGAAGTATCAAGACACATTGCTGGTTTATTTTTGGAAGAATGTATCTATCTTATGAGACTTTTAAAATGTCATGCTTTTTAGGTCAGTTAAGGGTCTAATAATAGACCTTTGCATGACATCCTGTATGCCTGAGAAGGACTTGCCTCACTAGTAGTAGTGGGTAATTTGCAACAATCTCGTGGTTGGAAGCACTATGCGTACCTGGAGCCAGCACCGTGTTGCTAGTTCACTTCTCATTTCCCTCATAAAATATATTCACACTGTGGAGGCAGAAGATTCATTAGTAAGGCAGTGTCATTTTTAGCCATGTGGCCTGAAATGAGTTACTTACCCTTTTTCACTATGGGCCTCATCACATGTGGATGTAAAAACCATGTCCTTCCCAGGGTTGTTAGGACTAAATGAGATAATATAAAGCACATGCAGAGCTCTCCCAGCGCCGCGCATAGGACAGCGTGGCCCCGCACTATTAATGTGAGTTAAAAGTCTTTTACAGTGCGACGCAGACAGAAGGCTAAAGTCAGGCTTTATGTTGCCCAACACTTAAACTCAGCCCTGGAGCTTGATAAATTAAACTGAAGTAATTCTGCAGTGTTTTCAAAAGCATCTGTGCTAGTGTGTGATTCATTAACATATTATTTAAAAATCTTAAAAAGTGGAGAAATGACAGAACTACTGTGCTTATTATTTACAGAAAAGAAAGACTGATTTGAACATAACTAGAGTTTGAATTCATCTCCAAAGACCTCAGTATGCTTAGATCAGAAAGGAGGCTTTTTGATGAATTCATTGATTAGCTCTGAAAGTGACTTTGATTTAAATTGTCCGTTTGGAAATATCAGGCTGTAATTGGGTTATCAAGTTTTTTAACATCCTTTGGTTTAATGCTTGGAAATGAAAAGCTTTAAAAAAATGAAGTTTAATAAGTTTATTTTGTATCATTACATCTCAAACTATGATTGATGAAATTTTATTCAGGTGATTTTGTTGTAACTGAATTTTGATTTTTCTCCTTTTCCTAAAATGATGTGAAGGTGACATGGACATTCCCTTTTCATGCTTAATATTTATTAAATACAGGATCCGTTTTCAGAAATAACTTTCCTTTCCTTCCTTAGGTTTGGCATAATCAGTTTTCAGCTGACCAATTCAAGAAATAAATGCTTCTTGATTTTTTTTTTTTTTTTGTATTTGGGAAGTATTTCTATTTTGAGAGCAATATGACTTTGCTTTCATAGTCTGTTTATTTAATAGGGTTCTATATTTAAGATAAGTGTATGAAAAATATCCAAAGGCAGAAAGAAAAGATTGAGATATGTTTCTTAGTATTGTTTATCTTGCCAACTCTTGTCCTCATTCTCTGACTGCTTTTTTTTTTTTAACATTTTTCATTTTTTATTGATTTATAATAATTTTACAATGTTGTGTCAAATTCCAGTGTAGGGCACACTTTTTCAGTTAGACCTGAACATACATACGTTCATTGTCACATTTTTTCTCTGTGAGCTACCATAAGATCTTGTATATATTTCCCTGTGTTACACAGTATAGTCTTGTTTATCTATTCTACAATTTTGAAATCCCATCTATCCCTTCCCACCCCCCACGCCTTTGACAACCACAAGTTTGTATTCTATGTCTATGAGTCTATTTCTGTTCTGTATTTATACTTTGTTTGTTTTTTAAGATTCCACATATGAGAGAGCACATATGGTATTTTTCTTTCTCTTTCTGGCTTACTGTCTGTCTGCTTTTAAGGCACATTTGCTTTAGATTTTGGTGTAAGTGCAGAAGTTAAATTAGCTTATGTTTTAGTGCATCTCTAAGTAGTTAATTTAATGAATATTCTAGTTTTTTAAGGAAATTCAATATTTTAAATATTTTTGTTTGTTGGTAACGATTGCAATCATGCTTCTGGAGTTACACTTCTTTCCATTTTAGAGATTTTCAGAACTTTGCAGTCATGGATGTGTTACTGGACTGATGGGAGAAGAGCAGAGTCTGTCTAGTGGGTTTAATGTCCTCCTGTGTAGTTACTATTTGGGTAACACCAGAAGGCTACATAAATAAATATGTGGGATGTCAGTTTTAATTTGTTTGATTGGTGGTCTCTTTAGTGACTACTGTGTGAATTTGATAATGTGCCCTTTGGACTGATGCTGCAACATGCAGAGAACATTTTTCTACCTGTCTACAGGTAGACTTCTTTTCATTAGAGAAATATTACAAATTTAACTTACTAGATGAGAAATTTAGAGCAGGAAACAAAAATTTTCAGAGTGTTTGTGAAGGCCATATAATGGGAGAGAGGAGGTGCAGAGGTGGGGAGAGACACGCAGGGCATAGGAGGGAGGGAAGAGGCAGACATGGGGAGAAGGGCTTGGGAAGGTCTGAGGTCAGCCTTAGTCTGAGGTCACAGCCGTCATTTCTTTGGTCTGTGGCCCTGGGGCATTACCACTTGTTATCTACCGCTCTTTGAAATGTTGATTAGATGCTTGACTCTAGTTCCTGCTTTTCAGTATCTGGATTGTTTAAACCACTGAAGTTGTGCTGGGCATGGCGTAGTCAGGGTACCCAGGTGGGGAGATTCCACAGTAGCCGCTATAGGAGAGGGGCGGACCAACGGTTTTTGACTACATTGGAGTTTCTATTTTGTTTTGTTTTGTTTTGCTGTTTTCATTCCTCATTGGCCACTTTTCTATAGCTTTGCCTAAGAAGAATACTTGTAGTTCTGTGTATGTGATGTAGTAGTTGAGAGGCAAGCCTTGGAGTTGACAGACCCAGCTTCCTCCAGCTGCACTGCTTTGTGACCTTGGCCAGGTTATTTATTCTCTGTGTGAACCTGTAAACCTGGGATCATAATAATACTACCTACTTCTGTCACAGGGCAGCTAAGAGGATTGAGATAATGGATCACAGTGTCTTCTCAGAGTTAGTGCCCAGTAAATGTTAGTTGTTGCAATAAAGTTGAATAGGACAATAGTCTTCTTATTTCTGTGTGTGTGCTTGCTGGGTTTTTTGTTGTTGTTGTTTGTTTGTTTTTTGTTTTTTGAACGCTGAATACATTTGTGGCCTTAGTTTCTGAATAGGTGAACTGTTTTGAAAACTGCCTTTATTCAGCAGCAGACATTTACTGAGCACCTACTATGACAGACATTGATCTAAGTGAACAGGACATAAAGCCCCCTGCCCTCTGGAAACTTACATTCTGCTTGGGGAGACAAAATGCATAAAGCAAAGTAGATGACCCATCACCCATCTTATGAATTTTGGTGTTTGACTCCATATGTCTAAGCTTCCACTACCAACCATTAGTCTTCACCTTCAGCCCTTTTTTGTTCATTCCTGTAGTTATGCCTTAGAGTGTTTGTGGCAGGAGCGCCCTAAAAGCACAGAGCTAGTCTCATCTCCAGCTACTGCTCCATCTGAATTTTAAGGCACGTATCACTCCTCATCATTTCCCTGAGTTGCTGCTTGCATTGGCTATCACAAAGCTTACATTTCAGTCCCCACGCTTCTGTTTCTTGTTGTTTTCAGATGTGTTTCTCCTCCTCAGTTTCTTACAGTTTGCTCATGCATTTCCTTTCTTAAGAGAGGATACTAGAAACCCTTTTTAAGAACTATTCCCTGACTAATCTAACTGTATGCTTGTTGCCAAAAGATTGGCTCCCGGTCCCTGACAAGCCAAAGAATTCAGAGACTGGGTCTTGGAGCTTAGAATAAAAGAGGCAGCTTTATAGCTTTGTCAGGCAAAGGGGATTCACAGCAGGCTAGTGCCTTCCAAACTGTGTACCCACCTTGGGGATGGAGTGGGTAGGGTGGTTCTAGAGCCATAGCTCAAACAATAAAGCATTGACAACCATCAACACAATCATTTTCTCATCAGAAAACTCAGAATGGTGTTATGATGCCTTCAGGTGATCAGTTCTATGGAGGGTAGTGGTTAGATTGCTTTATCTCAAGGTGTGGTCTTCTTGGTAATTCAGGGTATTTTATAAGGTGACAGTCCTGTGACTGGACCTTCTTCTTGGAGAAGGACTCAGAGACCCAGCATGATGATGACTTTCAATGACTGGAATAAGTTAGAAACAGTAAGATCAACAGCTTCAGTTTCAACAATGGGCCTGTAACCATGAGTAGCAACCGGTCAGTCAGGTCAGTTGACCATTTTAAGGGTGAGCATAAGAATAAGTAATCTGTTAGCCTAAGTGAGCCATTTTATTAATCCTCCTTCATACTTTCCTTCTGCTCATTTTTATTTCTCACCCTCTGTGTTGTTAACTGAGATACTTAACTTATTCTCTGTCTTTAAAAAAACATTTTTTTGTGTGTTTGTGTCTCTTCAATTGAATTGTAAGCCTTCTTAGGTCAGGGACTACCTTTCTATTCTGAGCCTTAGCTTCCTCATTTGAAAAAAGTAATGTTAGAGCAGGCAGATAGCTAGATATAAGCAGAGAAAGGGGAACACAGACCAAATGGCAGCAATTGGGCAGAAATGAGGGGCACAGGCCAAATGCAGGAAACCACATATCATGTAAGAACCAGGGGTCCATGGGCAGAGAAAGAAAAGCAGGAATCTTTAAGCTCATAAGTGGTCACACATTTAGGGGTGATCAGTGGCCTGGAGACCAATAAAGAAAGGTGAGAAAAGGCAGGAACTTCCAGTGTCTGAATGAAACTTTTTCTCATTATGCCTTCATTTCATTAATATTAGCCTTGCAGATTAGAAGTATCCATCATGCACTGATGCCATGACACTTCTGATCCAGACTAAATAAGGACAAAAATCTCTTTTCTCTTTTGGAATGTGGATTTGGGATGACAATCAGGGAATCTGACCCCAAACCCTTCCTTCCCTAATGAATAACCCACCCATTCACTTTTACACCCTATGTAACTAACTTGCCAGAGAAACACAAGGCAGCTGCTCATCTGAGCCTGCTAGCTCTCCCCTTGAGAGTGTACAATCCATCCCTTAATAAGTTCTCACTTTACCTTTTTTAAACACTACATCTTATCTCAGAATTCTTTCTGGGATGGGACAAGAACCTGGTACACTGTCTACATCCACCGACGATACTAATACCAACCTCACAGAGGTGTTGTGAGACTTCAGAGAGGTAATGTGTGGAAAAGGTCTTGAGCCAAATCCTTAATAAATGTAGTTTTTTTTTCTTTGAATCACTCTAGTTCCTAAAGTTGGTACTGGGCATACATACAGTCAGTTCTTAAAAAATACTTGTTAGTTTATCCTGAATTTAGGTTGGGAGTCTTTTAATTTAAATTCCTCTTGTGTGGATAATTTTACTTTTTTATTTTCAGATAAGATTCAAAATATTACTTTTCAAGTGTCACATGAAAAATGCTGAGGTATTAAGAGACAACAAAACGGTGACTAGAGCAGGGACTGAAGCCCCGTTGTGTGGGTTCGGTACGGGCTGCCACACTTGTTGGTTACGTGACTCTTGGCAAGTTGTTTAATTTTCTTGGCTTTAGTTTCTTTATTTGTTAAGCTGGGGAAATAACAACTATTTCATGGACACTATGTTAGGTGAAGTGAGATAACCACTGAGAAGCGCAGCACGCTGCCCGCATGCAGCAGTGGCCGCAGGGGGGAATTTGGCAACATCTGCAGATGTTTCTGATGGTCGCAAGTAGGGGAGAGTTGTGTGTGAGGGTGCTGCTGGTGTCTAGTTGGTAGGGGCCAGGTGTAAACCTTGTATAGGACAGCACCCCATGATGAAGGATGATCTGGTCCAAAAGGTCAAATATACCAAGTTTGGGAAAACTTGCTCCATCATTAAATTCTCCGTTTCTCATTTGATTACTTCCTTTGTAGTATAAGGTACTTTACCAGTTATATTGTGTGTAAATACTGATTATTGATAAAGATAAACATAGACATGGATAAGCCTCTAACCCACATTTTAAAACATAGACATAAAGGAAAATTAACAGATTTCATGATTTTTTTTAAGATGATAAGGCAATTACTCAAAAAGTAAAAGTATTTATACTTATTATTCAGAAGCTAGGAAGGGTTTCCAGGAAGATTTTACTAATTTTTATACAATTAAAAAAAATTTATTCACCCCATCTGCCTGAATTTAATTTTTTTAAATGGCAAACTATTCACGTGAAAGTATAGCAAGAGTTAGGGGGCTTACAGAATGTGAGTACCATGATATGTAAATATGTGTAAAGTCAAGTACACACTAATGGAAAAAGCAAGTATCAATGTTAATAGAATGATCATTGGGAGAAACCTTGCATCATGTCTGATTTCCCTTTCTTCCTTCAAGTTTTATTACTCTCTGAGGAATTAATTTTTTTCCTACTGTTTAAAATTGAACCCTGTCCATTTAAGGAGCTTCTAATTTGATACCCTTGCTATTTTCCTTTATTTTCCAACCTGAATTGATGCTTTGCTTAAGGGAGAGCCTTTTCTAGTCCAGATTTAACCTAGCATTCAAACCTCCCTTTATTTCAGGGAGAGAATTAAGTGCTAATGCTCTAAGGCTGGAATTGGAAGGAACTAACTTTTCCCTTATATATATATTATTAGCTGTGTACCATCTTTGGGAGAATTGGAAAAGTAGGCAATTGCATCATTTTCTGTGTTGTAATTCAAATGACTGCTTCCATCTAAAAACTGACTGTATCTCCATTTGTATGTAACATGTATATATTTAATGCAGTTTGTGTGTGTGTATGTGTGTGTGCATGTATATAGTTTCATGTATGTATCTGCACCTGGCTATTTCCTCTGTCTGGAGTACTGTTTTCCTTTCTTCTGTGAAACATTTATCCCTTAAGACTCTATTTAAATACCATCTTCTTTAGAAAGCCTTTCCTGGTTAATGTGAGTAGAGTTAGTTGTTTTTCCTCCTGATTATGCACAGTATCTATGTGGCTTCATAGCACTTAACATAGGTATTTGTATTTTTCTCTTCTACTAGCCTGTCAGTTCTTTGACGACAGTGGTTCTATCTTATTTATCTTTTTAGTGAATCTCTCCTCCCCTAAATGCCTAACATTTGCTGCCACATAGTGGCATATAGTAAGTCAACCAATGAATGAGAGAGAAAAAAAAAGGGAACGATTTTCTAATAGGCTCTGCAAGAGGAGAATATTATTATCTTGTCACTTTTGTATCCAAGTGCTTAGTGTAGTGTCAGTCCAAAGGTGTTCAAAAAATATTTATTAAATGAATTAGAAGACAGTCACAAAAGTTGATAGAGATTTCATGTGAACGTTTCCCTTCATTTCTAGAAAGTATAAAACAGCCTATTCTTTTGGTACATGTGATGCATTAAGGTGACCTTCTTCTTGACTCAGCAATGAGACTTTTGATCCAACAGGTACTTCCTGAAAGATGCTTTTGGTTGATTTCTTTTCCACCTAAGTCCCCATTCTCATGTTGAATGTGTTGGAAAAATGAGTATATGGTATCAGCCTTACACCGTGGGTGAGCTATCATTAAGTACAGGTGTTAAATATGGCCTCTGATCTCCTCTGCCAAGTGTGAGCAGGTCTTTATTCTCAAGTTTGGATAATGACTAAGGCTGTTGAAACATGGGAGAGAACAAGGGTGAGGAAGGTGCCTGCTACGTCTCTTTCTTTTGATGATTGATTTTATACCTCAGAGCTGCCCCTAGTTATTTATAAAGAATTAACTAGGAGAGGGCTGAGAATCTACAGGATAAAAGTGTAGATTTGATCATTTGATAAATTAATAATTTGATCATTATTTGTTTTGATTATCATTGTTACCACTTATTGAATGTTTGCAATATATCAGACCCTCTGCTAAGAATATATACATACGTTATTTATTTCTCAGAGCAGTCCCTATGAAATAGATACTAACAAGCCTTTTTTATGGGAGAAGAGCTGATTCAGAGAATTTTCTAATAATGTATAGCTAGGAATTTGAATTCACAGAACTAGGATTCAAATCCAGATCATCTGACTGTGGTTTATGCTTTTAGTCACCGTGCTGCTGCCTCTTAAGTTTCAGTGGAGGAGGGTTTTTTTTTATTTGTGTTTGTATTTATTTATTTTGGGGGAGATAATTAAATTTATTTATTTATTCATTTATTCATTTATTTAAGGAGGTACTGGGGATTGAACCCAGGAACATGTGCATGCTAGGCACACACTCTATCACTGAGCTATGCCCTCCCCGTTCAGTGAAAAGTTTTATATTGAAAATTGCAGTACGGAAATAGGAGGGGAAAATAATCAGATTTAATCCTATACAGATATTAGAAGATAAACAGACTCTTGAAAAGCATTTTCCACGTTTATTTTCTTATACAAAATAATTATGAAATTTAAACCTGTAATTTAACCAACTTGCAGTAATTTGCATTTTTTAAATTAAATTCAGTCTTGCCCTTGGTATCATCATCAGGACAGGCATCCCAGATACATCTTTAGCAGTAGAAGAAGCCTGTCTCGGTCAAATCTAAAGGCTTAGGGAGCAAAGTGATGTTTATAAATAATTATTTTCTATGTGTAAAATGTGTTTTGTCATTAGAGGTAAATCTTTTGAAAGAGATTCTTATTTACGGGACAAGCCTCAGAAATATATTATTTAGATTTGGAAATGTACGGTTTGTCATGCTGGGAAGGGGTAGCAGAAAATTTGGGAAGGAGCACTTGTTAGTCTCTAAGATATACAGTAAGTCAGTGGGTACAAGCAGAGTGTTTTTATTATGTGGTTTTTTAAACTATTTTTGTTTGCTGAGATAGTGTTTGTCATTAGAATAAAATTCATTTTTCCTTCTTCCCCATACTTTGTATGGGACTATTCCTTAATTAGTTTATTTATAGTTGTTTCACATTTAATAAATATAGTGAGAACATAGTTTTGACGTCTGTGCCCTGTTATTTTTATTTGTTCATTAGGAGATTTAAATAGTTTTGAATTTTATTTTGTTACCTTAAAAAGAGCTAAACCTGGATATTGGTCTTTAAAAATGTCTTATAGAAGATTTTCTCTTTCTTCTTGGTTGTGTTTTAAATACTGTATTTCTAACTGTAGTTATATACACTTGAACTTTGCTACTTCCAGAATTATAATTCAAAGCCTTTGTAAAATTTTATCAAAAGTTACATGCAGACACTAAAAGCAGTGTGCTGAATGATGGTCTATTAAAGATTAAAAGTACCTGAATAACTCACAATGAAAATGAATGCAACAATGAATATATGTATGTTCATGTATAACTGAAAAATTGTGCTCTACATTGGAAATTGACACAACATTGTAAACTAACTATAACTCAATTAAAAAAAAAAAAAGAAGAAAATGCCTGAATGAAATAAATTGTGGTAAATAGGAATTTATGGTTGGTGTAGAGGGAGACAGATAATCCTGTCAAGACCTAAGGATCCTGTCTTAGGGAACTTACTGTTTTTTCACATTATCTATCTTTATTTTCTCCCCCCCACCCCCGTCAACCAATCAGGTTTTATTTCTACCTTGTAAGCTTGCATACTTATATTTTTGTAAAAGTTTAAGGTTATAGAAAATTTATAAATAATTCTGCAAACATACATAGTAGACAATCAAGTAAATGTGCAGTGACTTTGAATTACATCAGCTTTAAATCACATAATTCTTTATAATTTGTCATAGATGCACTTATTTGCAGGCATACATGTTGGGTTTCCTTATTTTTGTGTCCTATTCCAACATTCATACATTTTCACACTTGACCAGGCAGAATTAAATTCAAACTAGTGATGAAAAACTCGGCATAAATGTACTGTGCCTAAACCACTATTCCAGTAGTTCCCACAATTTAGCAATCATCAGGATCATCTGGGGGCTTGTAGGACCATAGATGCTGGTCCCCAAACCTGGTATTTGATTCAGCAGGTCTGGAGAGAAACCCAGGAGTATAAGTCTTACATGTTCACAAGTGATACTGATGATTAGGGGACGAGAATTTGAGAACCAATGTACTGTAGTAATGAGGTGATGCAAACCACTTATTTCAGAAGTTCAAGTACTTGTGTATAAAGATTAAGGCTTTGAACTTGTAACCTTAATTAGCAATACCAATCTTAGATATCAGTTTTTCATGTTGCATTGGTTACCTACTCCTCCCTCTTGGCTTGCACTGTTTTGTGCTATAAAGCAACAACATGAGCTTTAAAGCAACATTTATTTGGATTTGAGTATTGTCTCCTAGTATCTGATTTGCATAAAAGTACATTTGTAAAAGGCTTCTATGGCCTAGATAATGTTATTTGATTTTTGAAAAATTTTGAAAACTAGTGTTGCACCTTCTATAAATAGACTGAATAGCATCCAGGAGCCTTACAGGCACAGAAAAGGAAGTACTGAGTATTAAAAGAAGAAGAGAAAAGCCTGAGAAACTATCCCTCCCATGGAAAAGAAACATAAAGTATATTGGCCAAATGTACTGTGTATTCTGGGATTGTTCATTTTTAACAAGCAGCTGGGGGATGCTGAATTGGTGGTCCTCAAAATTCTATTTTGCATAGCAAAGCCCTAGAATGTCAGTGTCTAATGTTTCCACATATGTTTCAATTAGATTTTTAACACAGAAATAGATACATTACTTGAACCTATAAACATTTCACTAAGGTAAAAAACACAGTAACAAATTTTAACAGTGCCCTGGCAAATTCATACAATAAAAGTAAAAGCCATCCCAGGGGGACAGTCCGTTAGTATCCTCCATAGATGCACAGTTTGCCTTTCTTAGAAGTGAATATTAATATGGCACTATTATGTAAACAATATTGATGTCAGCATTTGAGTGCTTAATATGTGCTCTTCTGTGTGCTTTGTATGTATTAACTCATTCAATCCTCACCATAGCCCTCGGAGATAAATATTGTCCATGTCCCTGTCTTACAGCTGAAGGTTTGGCACAGGGGTTGCTAGACATGCCAAAGACCTCGCCTTCAGTCAGCGGTGGGCCCGGGGCTGCAGCCAGGAATTCTGGGGCTGTGGCCGGAAACCCTCACCACTATTCTATATGGTAGTCCTTGTCTGTACACTTCATATATCATTTATAGATGAGTGTCTGGCACACAAGGGCTATTGAAGTGCAGGCCATTTGCAATGGCATTTAATTATACACTCTATAAGGTTGGCAGAGCATGTCATTATCCATTTGTGTCTGTATATATGTCTGTATATTTTTCTGCTATAAATTAGGCTCCAGACTTGATTTAAATTTCCACTAGTCCTTCTTTTAATAGCTGAGTTCCCTGAAGTTCTTAGAAACTAGATGATTGCCTCAAATTATATGGCCTTGCTAGATCTCAAAATTAGCTTTTCTTACCACACATTCAACTTTATTTTCATTCCTTTTGAAATGGATAAGGACTAAGATTTTTACTTATTTATTTATTTTTGGAATGATACTGGTTTAGAAAGACAGAGGCAAATATGCTAAATCGTATGCCCAGTTGCTGGAGGAAACAAATTATTATGTGTTCTAAAGTTTTTTACCTGTAAAATTTTGAGAGTAGTATTACCTCATCCTGCTGCCTTGTGAAATTGAATCACATCACTCATAATAATGTGAAGTGTGAGAAATTGTACTGATGATGGAGCATATCAGCAGCCTTTAAGAGAAATAATATAAATCATATTTCCTCAAATCTAAGAAGCCTTCTGTGTTAGTTTTGCATTGCTGCTTTAGCAGCTCACCTCACAGTCACTGTCCATCAGGAGTCTGGGCGTGGTTAGCAGGGTCCTGTCCTCTGAGTCTTACCAGACAGAAATCAAAGTGTCAGCCAGTGCTGCGAGCTCATCTGAGGCTCACAGTCCTCTCCCAGGCTCACTTGGTAGTTCACAGAATTCAATTCTTTGCCTTTGTAGGAATGGCATTCCTGTTTGCTTGCTGGCTGGGAGTAACAGACACTCCCCTAGAGGCTCCTGGAGGCCACGCTTAGGTTCCCACATGGCCTTCTGTATGCACAGTTCACAGCATGGCTGTTTGCTATTTAAGGACAGTGTTCTCATAAGAACTGATTTTTTTAGGTCAGGCCAACCTACAGTAATCTCAGTAATTTAAAGTCAGCTTATTAGGGATTTTAATTACATTGATAGAATCCTTTCACAGCAGAATTTAGATTACTATTTGGTTGAATAACTTTGAGAAGGTGTGTAAAACAGGGTGTTAAAATCTTGGGAGCCATCTTAGAATTCTGCCCACCACATGATCAATTATAAGACAAATTGTTATTTTATTTGTCAGTAAGGAAGAAAAATGCTGGCTTAAAGTATGATAGAGTGCATTATAAGTACTTGGATATTGCTTTGTCCAAAAAAAACCCCCAAAAATAAAAAAAAAACAAAAATAGAATTGTGGTCATTCATCTAATCACAAATATTTGCTTCATGAATATCAAACTTAGTCCCCACCGCTGCCTTTCTGTGCTTTTTTGCAAGCATCAATTTTTTTTTAATGCTGAATCATAGTGTAATCTTTTAGAGGATATTAAAAATTGGGTCATAAATGTGACATGTGTGTACACAAAGTACACATAATTCAGCAAAGCTTACAATGATATAAACTGTCAGTGACCAAATTTGCACATGCCCAGGGAATGACAGCTACATTGTGACCACCACAGGGCAAATGGTGATTGCTTTTGTTTGTTTCCTACTTATTTGCAATCAGCTTTATTGAGATATAATATATACAGTAAACTGCACCCATGTAGGGTTTCATTTGATAAGTTTTGACAACTGTATTCATGGAAATGCTACCACAGTGAAGACATTTCCATCAGCCTCAAAAGAGTCAGTTCCTTCACCCCGGGCAATTATAGATGTTGTTGTTGTTGTTGTTGTTGTCATTGTAGATTAGTTAGCATTTTCTGGTATTTAAGTGAGAATAAATGTTTATGGGGACAGTATTCTTAATTTTGGGGTTTTCTCCAGACCTCCTCATTCTTAGAGAAATAATTTCCTTTTTAGGTCTTAGGCTTATTCCTTCAGCGTGGGGGTAAAATGATTCTCCGTGAAGCTTTCTGGCCACTACCGTGGGCTACCGCTGGCTTCTACTTTGCCTGGGCATTGTTCACCAACTCTCGGAGTTGGCTGTCCTGCCCCACACATGTGCGTGCGTGGCTCCCTGGCCCACTGCTCTGTTTGCTGTCTGTGTGAGGCCCAGCAACGGTGGCGGCTTTCAGCTGGGAGTTCCAAGCTCCTAAAACATTTCACATCATTGCTGTCTGAGGCTGTTCTCCTGTTACTTAAGGCAGTCTTACCCCCCAAGAGAATCTCCATTTTTGTTGTTCAGATTCATAGTACAGTGTGAATCTTAGGAACTGTAAGCGATTTCCCTCCTAGTCACATCTTAGGGTTATTGCTTGTTTCATGTTGCTTGCTGTGTGCAGCGGTTTCCAGTGCAGGAAACACTCTGGGAAAAGTCTTACTTCCTGGAGCACAAGAAAAAGGGAACCAAGGGAGGACTCATGAAGCTCTCAGAAAGCTCTTTTAGCTGCCACTTAACACAACATTGTCCAATAGAAGTATAATACAAGCCGGATATCTAGTAGCCATATGAAAAAACTAAAGAGAAACAGGTGACATTAATTTTTAATATATTTTATTTAATATATCACAATATTATTATTTCAACATGTAATCAATATGAAACTATGAAAACTTATTAAGGAGATAGTTTAGATTCTTTTTCTAGTACTAACTCCGAGATCTGGAGTATATTTTATACTTACACCACGTCTCAGTGTAGACTTAGCCAAATGTCAAGTGCTTACTAGCTTTTGGCTGGTATATTGGACAGTGAAGATGTAGGTTATGAACTTTACTTTTCCCATTAAGACAGTAGTGTATGGATTCCACAAGAAATTGGCTTTAACAATGCTTGACTCTCTAATAGGTTAGGGCTTGTGTATTTCAGAATGGTTTCTATGGTTGAGATATAAAATACTTTGTTAATAAAGACAAATACATTTTTATACATTTTCCTCCTTTTACAGGTAAGCTTAGTGTTGAAAATTTGAAAAAGCCTGTGTAAGAGACTACAGATTGCCTTTATTTCTTAATCCAAAGATGGTAAGTATTGAATTCTGTTGAATTTCCTCTTTGTGAATGTTTCATTTTCAATTAAACAGAAAAGAGATTTATTTTGTCTTATTTCCTTGCTCCTCATATTCATATATTTATTGGTATTGACAGTCCTTTTGCCCCTTTGCTTACACTTACTCATTCAGAGTCCCAGGCTATATTCCACCATGGGGACCCTGTGAGAGGTCCTCTGTGGAGTCTGGTTATCTGAATGGTGCTCCCTAGATGGGCTTAACAATAGAAGCCCTGATGGCCTTTACGTATTCATTGCTAAACCAATATGGTTGCTTTCTATTTTTCTTACCTGTAGTATTTTACACACACACACACACGCACACACCTTTTTTGTGTTGTTGAGATATAATTCACATGCCAGAAAATTTACCCTTTCAGAGTATACATTTTAGTGAGGTTTAGTTTATCCATGAAGTTTTGCACCCATCACTACTATTGAATGCTTTATCATTCTCATCACCTCAGGAAGAAACCCCAAGCCTATTAACAGTCCCTTCCCATCGCCCCTCTTCCCAGTTCCCTGGCAACCACAAATCTACTTCCTATTTCTATGAATTTGCCTATTTTGGACGTTTCATATAAGTGGAATCATACAATATATGGCCTTTTATATTTGGCCTTTTTCACTTAGCATAATGTTCAAGGTTCTTCTATGTTGTATTGTGTATCAGTACTTCATTCTTTTAGGTCTGAGTAATATTCCATTGTATGCTGATACCACATTTTGTTTATTCATTCTTCAGTTGATGGTCATTTTGATTTTCTCCAATTTTTGGCTATTATGGATAATCTAGTTTTTGTGATTACATTCATTCTTCAAAAACATTTCTTTCTTCATATTATGTCCCATTCTTGTCAAAACTTTCAGGGGCTCCCTATTGCTTGTACAACAAAATAGAAGATGCCTAGTTCGCATTAAAAGTCTTTGCTACTTTCCTTTCCAACCTTCTTTTCCATTGTGTTGTAGTTTGTTATTTCTAAAATATGTGCTACATATGAATATAGATTATGTAAATGATATATATAATTTCATCAATTTAATTCATTTTTAAATGATCTAAATGTTTAAGAATAAAGACTTTATTTACAAACCAAAGAGTAGATTGAAGGTAGATATTTAGTCTGTAGAATTAGAACAGAATAAAGTGAAACATTATAGAAAAACAAAGAAAAAAATTTTCTGGATTTGACCATAATGTCAAACAGAGACATTCATTTTCATATAATGTGAAAAAGCACCTCATTTGAGTCAGCCTTTGATATGTGGAACTCATTCAAACCATTCATTTTCTGGTTAGCACGGTTATTTTTTTCTGGGGCCACAGTTTTTCTGTTTGTTTTTTTTTTTAAATCCAGATAGAGTCAATCTTTTTCCCCTTTTGACATGTCTGAAATTGTTAAAAAGGAAATATTTTCATATAAACTTAAAAATTATTTCCCGACTATTTTTTGCATATACACACACAGATATAAATGTACAGTGGCATTTTTCTCCCATTATATGGAAAAATAGAACACAGTATATAGACAAAAAAATTACAGTATATCTTAGAAATCTTTTCATAATAGTACATTGAGAACATTCTCATTTTTTTTCCTGCAGGATAATTTCTCTAAGATGTGTATCCACTTGAAATGTGATTACCTATACTTAGAAAAAGAGAGAAGGGGATATAAATGGGAAAAAGGAAACAATGTGCAGATGTTTGGACTTTGTTTATAGGTTAAAACAATGGAAGATAAGAAAATTTAAGTAATTGCCCAGGATCATGCAACCAGCGCAGTGTCCTTATGCTAATCTAGGTGTTTCCAAGCTCCTGGCCTCCCTGCTGTATCCATGTTGCATTTGATGAAAAAAAGGAGAGAGAAATCATGCCAACTTCTTTTTCAACAGAAATAATAGAATTCCAGACTTTATTTTCTGGATTAGTCCTTTAAGAAATTTTGCATTCTGAAGCCTCTAGGTGTGCTTTTCAATCTTCAAAAGGACTATTTCTGATATAAAAAAGTATCATGAAATGATAGTAAATAAAACACTTTAGCTCTTTCCCTTCTGTGCGCCACTGAAGATCCTGGTGTCACCATGGGCCGCCACCCCGCCTGGTGTTACCAGTGCTGTAAGAACAAGCCACACCCAAAGCCATGCTTCTGCTGAGGTGTCCCTGATGCTAAGATCCGCATCTTTGACCTGGGGCTCAAGAAGGCAAAAGTGGATGAGTTCCCACTCTGTGGCCAAATAGTGTCAGATGAATATGAACAGCTTTCCTCTGAAGGGTCCAGACATGTATGCGGGGTGACTTTGGAAAGCCCCAGGGCATGGTGGCCAAGGTCCACATTGGCCAAGTCATCATGTCCATTGGCACCAAGCTGCAGAACAAGGAGCATGTGATTGAGGCCGTGCACAGGGCCAAGTTCAAGTTCCCTGGTCACCAGAAGATCCACATCTCAAAGAAGTAGGGATTTACCAAGTTTAACACAAATGAATTTGAAAACATGGTGGCAGAAAAGTGGCTCATCCCGGATGGCTGCATGGTCAACTACATCCCAAATCGTGGCCCCCTGGACAAATAGCAGGCCCTGCACTCATGAGAGCCTTGGTGCTGTCCCCTCCTTCCACACAACCACCAATAAATCCTACTTTCCTGTCAAAACAACAACAACAACAACAACAACAACAACAACAACAACAACAACACTTTAGGATGAATTGAGTAAAGTACTGAAAAAGAGACCCCAATATACATAGGTATTTATCACAGGCAGCATTTCAGATTGGTGAGGGAGAAGATGGATGATCTGATGATTTTTTAAAAATTTATTTATTTATTATTGGTTTACAGAAGTATTTTTTATTTTGGTGGGAAGAGGTAACTAGGTTTCCTCATTTTTAGAGGCGGCACTGGGGGTTGCACTCTACTACTTGAGCTGTACCCTCCCCAGTGATTTGGTGACTTACGTTGCAACAAATTTCTAATTTGTCAAAACAACAACAACACCACCTGTTCATTGCTTCAGTCTTTACATAAAAAATAATTTACAAATTAAACAAAAGTTAATATAAAAGGACTTTGTGAGGTTAGCTTTCTTACTAGACTGAACTGAGTGAGTACAGCCATGAAAATTTCATTTTTTTCTTGATCACTGTATTTTTGTGTGAGTTCTGTTTGTCATGGGTTTTCTCCAGCAAAAGTCCCACTGTAGAAGAGTGAATTTTCTCAAGACTTTATCAGGTAAAGAGAGTGAGAGGGAGCCAGAGACCAACTCCCAAGCTGTTCCAAAACTCTTATATTTATTGAGAATAGTCAAAAAATTAATCACAGTGAAATACATCATAGGAATGTGTAAGGGGTATGGTGTATGTGCAGGGATGCCGGTCAGCAGTTTCAGTTCATGAAAAACAAAAACATTATAATCTTAATTTATACTTAGAAGGTTATAATATTGATAATACAAATGGTTATTTTAAGCCTCAAACAATCATGAGCAAGGCTGCAGTTTACTGAATAATTGATAATGAAACCCCAGGCCACAACAGAGTCTCCATACTATGATCAGAAATCATCTAAGCACACGACGCAGCCCAGCTGCCCCCAGCTGAGGGCTAGGTCAGTTTTCTGTGAGCAGGAGTGACCTACACTATCCACCTGCGCCTGGTAAGCCAAGCACGTCCTGCTGGTTAGGGCGAGGGATGAGCTATGGTTTTCCATAAGCAGAAGCAGCCCTGAGTCTGTGACCTTGAACTAAGCAAAGTGAGCAAAGCATGTCTCTGTTTTCACGGCGAGGAGACAGTTAGCGGGTCCCTGCTAGCACAGCAGCTTCAAGGCAGCTGAGCGAAATCCCTCAGTTAAGGCGGTGACTGGCACTGAGAGTTCAGTCTTTTGTGCTTTTGGACATTTTGCTTTGAAGGAGCAGTATAATGACAAACACAGAAAGCTTGGGTTTTGATTATACATTTCTTATGTGTTTACATAAAGGTGAGAATATGATTTCGTTAAACAATCATTATAATATCAAAGTTTGTTAACCCAAGTTTGTGCTCCCACAGTTTTGTATTTTCTGTAATTGCTCCTTAACACCAACTTGGGGCAGGCTCACAGCTTTCCTGATGTGTTTTAGTTACAAAAGCTGTAGTTGTGTTCTCGTCCCTTATTAGGTGTGGCCAGTTACAGGAGGGACCTGTCTTTCTCTGTGCTCCTTCACTCCCCTCTCCCCATTGCTGGGAGTTGTACATTTATGCAGGCTTTTTTGGATTATCTGTTGAAATAAGGTGCCGATGCCCTGTGACTCAGGAGCTGTACCTCCAGGAGCTGAGCGCTACAGATATGCTCATACAACCTTATCTGAAAGGTGAGTCCTTTAGAGATGAAAATTCTTTGTTCTGATAGAAATTCAGCACATCTGCAGCCTGTGACTTAGTGTTTACTAACAAGAGAGCTGCTAAACCTACCCCAGCTCTCCTGGCACAGTGGTGAGGTATGTTATAGCCTACTTACTGGATGTTTAGCTTGTTCCCAGTGATTTTTAGTATAAAAAATGCTGCAGTGAGTATCTTGGTGTACATGCTACACACTCATGAGTGCTGAAAAAGTGTCTTACCTGCTGTAGCTGGGAAAGTTTTCTGCTTTACATTTTCCCTCCTCGTACTTCAAGGAGCACAGGAGAGCTCAGTTTAAAGTCACAGCTGATTACCTGCAGGGGTGTGTGACTGATGACAAGCCCTTGGCCCTTCCTGAGCAGGAGTTTCTGCAGATCTGGGCCTCTCAGACTGACCTGGGACAGTGGTAACAAATCACTCTTCACTGTTGCCCGCGATCAACTTCTCCACCTTCCTCTAGGGCTGTGTGTCAGTCAGGGTGCCATTAGTATTTGTTTTGAACAAGACAACCCATTGGTGAGAGAGCCCCGTGCTTTTCTGGTCCCCTACCCCACTGTGATGCCATTGTGCTACAGTCGTGTATAGTTACTGACTCACAAAGCCTCTTCAACTGTCATTAAGTGGGTAATACTGCAGCCAGTTGAAAACTATTATAAAAATGTTGGCAGAAATTATATAAGATTTTTTTCTGATTTTCTTGGCTTCTCTTTATCTTCTCATTCCTTTAGCAAGAAGCAATGGTAGTTTAAGTTACTTAACTTGAATATCTGCCCTAGCACATGTCATTTTTTTATTATCCCCATGAACGTCTGGGTCAACAGTAACAGTTTCTTCACAGGTACAGAAATAACTTGATATGATATAAAAGCAAGACTTTATTCTGATTTATTAGCTTTGTTTTTTCTTTGGTGGTTTTACTTTTTTTTTTTGTCAAACTCAGGAAAAACTACCAAAATATTGCAAAGATTTCCCATGTAGTCTTCATTGAGGTTCCCCAAATGTTAACAACTTACACAGTGACAGTGTAGTTATCAAAATCAGGAAACTAACACTGATACAGTACTGTTACCTAGTCTCCAGGCTGTATTCAGTTTTCACCGGTTGTCTCAGTAATGTCCTCCCTCTGTCCAGGATCTGATGCAATTGCATTTTAATTGTCATGTCCCCTCTTAGTTTTCTGTAATCTGAAACAATTCCAAAATCTTTCTATGTCTTTCAAGACTCTTATACTTTGAAGAGTACTGGTCAGTAATTTCGTAGAATGCCCAACAATTTGGATTTGTGTGGTTTCCCCATGATTCAATGAATGTTAAACATTTTTGGTTAAGAGAACTCTACAAGTGACGTTATTAAGCTTACTAGGAGGCACGTGCTACTGATTTTTACAATTACTAGTGATGCTAATTTGTTCACTTGGTTTAGGTGATACAATTGGGGTTGTCTGCTGTAGTTGTGCTTTTCCTTTGTAATTAATAAGTGTTCTGTAGGCAAACACTTTGTGACCAGGTAATTATCTCATTTTTCATCATACTCTCTAATTTTTATTTTCATTGGTGATTCTTACCTGAAATGATATTATTACTGTGGTGTTTGCCAAATGGTGATTTTCTGTTTCCATCATTCCTTCTGCATTTATTGGTTGGATCTCCTATAAAGAAAAGCTTTCACCACCAAGCCCATAAAAACCAGCAACACGGCGCCTTTGAGGCCACCCCCCCCTTTTGGAGACAGCCCGAATTCTGTCTATGGAGTATGTACCTACTTTTAATCTGAGCACCCAACCCCCACACCTCGTGGCCTTTCTCTTGCCTTTCAATGTATCTCTCTGAATAAATCTACTTTCAATCAAAAAAAGGAAAAAAAGAAAAAAAAAGAAAAGCTTTCCTTTCTTAGTTATGTGTTCAATTATTAAATCTATATCAGAATAGCCTTGAGGATTTTTATTTTACTTATATCAAATATACTAACAGATTCTTAGTCTATGGATTCAATCTATTACCATCATTACTATTTGTGCTGTAATTACTCTAGGTTTGGCTCTAGGGAACCCTTTCAAGAAGGCTTCTGGCTCATCATTTTTTGAGGATTGACTGTCTTTCTAGTACCACAGGATGTCCCAGGCTCATCTTGTGCATTCTCTGCTCTAGCCCTGGAATTAGCCATTTCACCAAGGAAGATTAGCTGTCTTTACTGAAGATTGGAATTCTTCCATACTCTTTCCCTGATAATTGTATCTCAGCATTTTTAAAAAATCTTTCCAATATAAAACTACTTTGGAGGTTATGGGTATGTAACTCTGCTGTAGAGAAGTTAGTTTGTATCCAGTAATTCCCTTTGTAATAGATTCTTTATAGTTCCCAGCAGATTCATCTTGCACTTATTAAAGCGGGAGGATTTCTGCACAGGTTCCACTGTGCCAAATATGTTATTTCATGGAAACATGATTGAAGATTTATTATTTACAAGTCATTCTTTCCTAGACACTTGAACTTAAAACTAAGGGAGGCATTAGTACCCCATGTTCTTAGAATGAGTTGTTTTGGCACTACAGATTTCATTCATACTCTTCATTAATTTATCTTGTATACATCTGTAAATTAACTTTACTAGTGGTTCTCAAAGTGTGGTCCCCTACCACTAGTAGTGCCAGCCTCCTGTGGGAACTAGTTAGAAGTGTAGCCTTCTCGGGTAACACCCAGAGGAGGTAGTGTGGGTTATCAAGCCCTCAGGTGATCCTGATGCAGGAGAAACATTGCTGTGTCCATTTCCTGTAAATTGTTTCCAATTACTGTTGGAGGTACAGAGTGCCAGTTTATCCGTTTGCTGTTTTATATTATCTGTTTTACCTAGCTTGTAGGGGTAGTGAGTTATTTTGAAGATTAACTGTCTGTTCTCTCCTCCCCTTGAATCTGGTAGCCTCAAATTTACTTTCTGTCTCTATGAATTTGTTCATTTTAGGTATTTCATACAAGTGGAGACTCATACAATATTTGTCCCTTTTGCCTTGTTTATTTCACTTAACATAATGTTTTCCAGGTCCATCCATGTTGTAGAATGTGTGTCAGAACTTCATTCCTTTTCATAGTTGAATAACAGTCCATTGCATGTATATATCATATTTTGTTTATCGATTCATTTGTTAATGAACACAGGTTATTTTCACTTTTTGGCTATTGTGAATAAGGCTTGCAATGAATGTTGGTGTATAAATATTTTTTAGAGACTTTTTTCAAATCTTGTGTATATATCTAGGAAGGGAATTTGAGGGTCATATGGTAATTCTGTTTTTAACTTTTTTAGAAAATACCAAACTATTTTCCACAGTGTATGTATTGTTTTTATTACCACCAACAATCTACAGTTTCTTCATATCCTTGCCAGTGCTTATATTTTGTTTTAAAAAAAGTATTAAATTTTTAAAATAATTATGGCTATCCCAGTAGGTGCAAAATGGTGTCTCAGTGTGATTTTTATTTGCATTTCTCTAATGGCTGATGATGTTAAGCATTTTTTCATGTGCTTTCTGGTCATTTATATATCTCCTTTGAAGAAATGTCTATTCCAGACCTTTGCCCATTTTAAAATTAATTTGTTTGTCTTTTTGTTGTTGTGTTATAGAAATTCTTTATATATTTTAGATATTAAACCCTTATCAGATATATGGCTTACAAATATTTTCACCCATTAGGTAGGTTATCTTTTTATTTATTGATAATATCTTGATGTACAAAAGTTTTATTTATTTATTTTAAAGTTTTACATTTGATGAAGTCCAATTTATCTATTTTTTCTTTTGTTGCTTGTACTTTGGTGTCATATCTAAGAGCTACTGCCGTGATAATGGCAATCCACGATAATGAAGATTTACCCCTGTGTTTTTGCATAACAGTTTTGTGATTTTAGCTTTTATATGTAGATTGTTGGTCCATGTTGAGTTAACTTTTGTATATGGTGTGACGCAGGGGTCAACTTCATTCTTTTATGTGTGGAAATCCAGTTGCTTCAGCACAATTTGTTGAGGAGACCTTTCTTTCTCCATTGAATGAACTTGGCACCCTAATCAAAATCACTTGAAAATAGATTTATGGCTTAAAGTCTGGACTTTCAGTACTGTTTCATTGGTGTATATGTCTATTCTTATGTACTATGTTGTTTTGAAGATACATTTCTCATGCTGTTTTATATACTTTTAAAAAACTTCTTTAGGCACTTTAAGTGTTATTTTAACTTTCTGTTCTTGATAAGACTAAAATTATGAATAACTTTAAACATTTAAAATATTGCACTTAGTAAATTATAAAGAAGTAACTTTAGTATTATTTGATATGTACACTCCTGGGCTTCTGAGGGAAGCATGAAAATGCACAAGACTTGTTTCTGTTCTCTAACAACTTGCAACTCCATTCATTTACTTTAAAAGTACTATACTTTTGCTTTGCCATTCTATGTTTTCATGTGAGTCCACCCTTATGATGTCGTTAGTATAGTATAAGAGATGCTTATCCCTGTTGCAGCAAAGATGTAAAATTTAGATATAGTTTTTTTTTTTGCTGTTGTATAGTTTGTATCTTTACGTTAAGCACCTAATTTTATTACTCTTGTTATGTTTTTATAATTCATTTCTGTTATATTCTGCAACTAGTTTCCTAGAGTATGGGTCTTTCATGTTTTAGTTTTTTATGAAAGACACTTTAAGCCAATATACTACTGAAGTTTGCCTCCTTCTGTATGTTTTTACCCATCCATCTGCAAACACGGAATCTGTCTTGGGCAAATTTATATTCTGGTGCTGAGACTTTTTCACTGTGTGTTTTGCAGATAGTGAGATGGGCTATTGTAATGTGAAATTCCAGGGTAAATTTCTAGTAGTTGATAGCGATGTTCTCAAGCATGCGCTCCTCTTGCAAGAACTTAATTATGTTTATCTTTAGTTACTCTTGCCTAGAATAGCACTGTGTGATAGAAATATAATTTGAGCCACATATGTTATTTAAATATTTCTAGTACCCTCATTTAAAAGAGTTAAAAAGGGCTAGATATAATTTTAATGTATTTTATTTAATCTGACATATCCAGGATATTATCATTCTAACATTTAAATAATATGACAAGATTGAGATATTTTACTTTTTTTAAAAACCTTTTCAAGTTTTTGGAACTATGTGTTCACTTTATATTTATTAAATAAATTTTGTAATTTTTTTTTAAATTGAGGTATAGTCAGTTTACAATGTTATGTCGATCTCTGGTGTACGGCACAATTCTTCAGTCATACATGAATATATATATATATATATATTCATTTTCTTATTCTTTTTTACCATGAGCTACTATAAGTAATTGAGTGTATTTCCCTGTGCTATACAGTATAAACTTCTTTATCTATTTTACTTTTTTAAACCAATCCCTTGAAACCTAGTAGGTCTTTTACATATTGATTGGATCACCAAATTTTCATCAAAAATATTTGATCTTAGTTGAGACTTCAAACAATTTATGGTTGAAAATGTAGATTCACATGACTAAGTTGTTCCAAAGAAACTTATACTTTTCAATATCTGAATTAAGTGCCAAAAATTTTTCTTTTACTATTTTTATTTATAATGATAAAACTTGTTTATGCTTTTTTTGAATTTGAAGCAAAAGTTTAACAGTTTCAAATCTGTGCTAATTAAGCAAATTCACTAATTCTTGTGTCAACTTAGTGTTATTAACATCATTTCCTAAGGATATTGCATAAGTTGAACAACAAGTTTAAACTCGATCAAAACAACAAAGTGTTCAACTATTTCTGATTATTTTTGCAGCCAATTTTTACAACATTCTGTATTGTAAATAAAATATTCTGTACATTGATTCATGTTAGGGAAAAGTGTAAAATCTTTATTATCAAATCATATTATTGTAGATTCATCACCAGTTGTGGGTTCTGGCCAGCAGAAGTCCCACCGAGATGGAATAGCTATTCAAGACTCTGTGGAATATTCAAGAGAGCGAGAGGGAGTTGGGAGCCTCGAGCCTCTCCAATCTCCCACATTTATTGAGTACAGTCAAAGGAGGAATGCAGGGATTTAGGGAAGGATAGGGTGGGATCACAATGAGTACAAAGGCTTTGTTTATTGTTGGTGTTTGGCTCAAGGTCAGAAGACTCTTTGGTGAATCCTGTTTGTGTTGAGCCTTTCAGCTCATCAGGGCGGAACGTATGAGAATCAGCTGCTTAATAACTTGGACTCAGGCGGCTGTGCCTGTCTTAGGTTGCCACCCTCAGGGGATCTTACTTGTCATTGGCTACCCAGCCTTCTCACCTCAGAGTCTGCAGATTTTTACCATTCCAGCCCAAGGCTGTTTTGGGGATAGAAGACTAACAGCAGGCACGCCCAGCGTTTATAGCCATGGACCTGGGTCATTGCTAAAACTTCAAGGCAGTTACTAAGCAAGTCTTCTTTAAGGAGATAAGCGGCTGGGATCTGTTACAATTTGTTAACCCAATCATGGGCTCCCACAATTATAAGAACTTTCAATTTCAACATAAATGTCTGTACCTGTGTAACTAGGTCATAGGTACAATTTCTCTTTCTTTGGTACTTCAGGCCATGGTTGTTTACCTGTACTGAGATACCATTGAGAAAACATGAGCACTGCCATTTTTGTCTTTGATTATTGAATATTGAAAAAAATACTTTCTTAATCAGCGGCAATAATACAGTAAATCTTTGTGAAATTCTTCCTCTACTCAACCATTGAGCAAGGAACACAAGATTCTTAAATGTATTGTTTTCTATTTTTTCAATAGTTTTGCAAGCTGGCTAGGATTCTTATTATTTTCACGCACATACTTATCAGTTTAACAATTTAATACATGCTATGTTTCATAGCTTTAGAATGCTGAGCACAAACATTTTCTCATTCTATTTTTTGAGAAGGAGGTAATTAGGTTTAGTTGTATGTTTATTTTTGATGATGGCACTGGGGATTGAACCCAGGACCTTGTGCATGCTAGGCACACACACTATCGCTGAGCTATACTCGCCCCCTCACAAATCTACTCTATGTATGTCATATAATGGAGCAGAGCAATAAGAGGAGTATCAGTTTCTTCTTTTAAAAATCCAATAAGTGTAGCTTTTTAACCTAACATGGCTGGAGCTGTCTATTGAGACAGAGACTAATATTTTAATATATAGCTGAAATTCTTTGGCTGTGTAAAAGATGAAAAATAATCCATGCTACAATTTTGATTTTTTAAGGTTCATATTGACATTTATTCTTAAGTTTGGAAGTTCTTTCAAACAAAATGCGTCTAAAGTTGTACTTTGGTAGTGTCTCTTGTATCACATGGCTTATCTAAAGCTAAAAGAAAAGTAATTTCTCATATTTTGAATCTACTGATTTTTGATACAGGTCTTCCATATGATGGACAGTAGTTTGGTGGCTTAATTGAAGGCCTTCTACTTTTTCTATAATATCTGTTTTAGTATTCCTCATAATTTTCTAATAACATATCTATAATTGAAATAATTTATTTACCATCTCTCTACTTAAATGTGGTTTCTTCCCTCTTTCCTTCCTTCCATCCTTCCTTTCTTTCTTACATCTCTCTCTCTCCCTCCCTCCCTTTCTTTTCGCAAGAATCCATGTCATTTTATAGCTTACTAGAGTAATAAGCCCATATTCTTTAAAAATCTTTTAAAAATGTTTTTTGGACATTTACTTCTGATCTCAGGTGAATAAGTTTTTTGCTTCTCTTTTGACTTAGGAAACTTCTTATGAAAATTTACTATGTGTTTCCTGAAAATGTCTCTTAATATTGTCTACTTTTTTTGTTTAAAATATTTTTATATAAGTAATAGCTTTTAAATTTTGCTTTACCAGAGATACTTGTGATTACTATTCATGTTAAAATTCGTGCATTGTTTTCTTCCAGTCTCACTTCACTGTACCGGTGGCAGTGCTATCACAGCATCTGCTCACTTCATGTCTTTGTGTTACATTTTAGTAATTCTTGCAATATTTCATAATTTTTCATTATTATTATACTTGGTGTGGTAATCTGTGATCAGTAATCCTTGATGTTACTATGGCAATTGTTTCGGGGTGCCAAAAACCACACCCATTTAAGATGGCGAACACAATCGGTAAAGGCTGTGTGTTCTGGCTGCTCCACCAACTGGTCATTCCCTCATCTCTCTCCCTCTCTTCAGGCCTGCCTATTAGTTAATACACAAAAATATTGTAATCAGGGTGATTAATATCCCTACAGTGGTCCCAGTGTTCAAGTGAAAGTAAGAGTTGCATGTCTCTCACTTTAAATGAAAAACTAGAAACAAGTGCAGTGAGGAAGACATACTAAAGCTGAGATAGGCTGAAAACTAGGCCTCTTGTGCAAATGAGCCAGTTTGTGAGAAAAGGAAAGCTCTTGAAGGAAATTAACAGTGCTTCTCCAGTGAATACACAAATAATAAGAAAGTGAAACAGGCTAATTGCTGATACGGAGAAAGCTTTATTGTTCTAGATAAAAATCTAATCAGCCACAGCATTCCCTTAATCCAAAACCTAATCTAGAGAAAGGCCCTAATTCTCTTTAATTCTCTGAAGGCTGAGAGAGGTGAGGAAGCTGCAGAAGAGAAGGCTGAAGCTAGCAGAGGTTGGCTGATGAGGTTTAAGGAAAGACACAATCTCCATAACACAAAAGTACAAGGGGAAACAATAAAGGCTGATGGAGAAAGTACAGCAAGTCAGCCTCAATATCTCAATAAGAGAATTCATTTTGGTGTCTACACTAAACAACATGTTTTCAGTGTTGATGGAACAGCCTTATATTGGAAGATGCCATGTAGGACTTTCACTCGGGTCTAACATTGCTGGTGACTTTAAGTTGAAGCGAGTACTTATCCAGCATTCTGAAAACCATCAGGCCCTGAAGAATTATGTTCAGTCTGCTCTCTTGTGCTCTATGAATGGAACAACAAAGCCTAGATGAGAGCACATCTATTGACAACATGGTTTATTGAATATTTTAAGCTCACATTTGAGACCTCAGAAAAAAAAAAGATTCCTTTCAAAATATTTTTGCTCATTGGCAAGGTAACTGATCACCCAAGAGCTCTGATGGAGATCAATGTTATGTGCCTGCTAACAAAACATGTTCTGCAGCCCATGGACAGAGTGACTACAACTCTCAAGTCTTATTATTTAAGATATATTTTGCAAGGCTACAGCTGCCATAGGTAGAGATTCCTCTGATGAATCTGTGTCAAGTACAGTGAAAACCTTCTGAATAGGGTTCCCCATTCTAGATGCCATTAAGAAAATTTTTGACTTGTGGGAAGAGGTCAAAGTATCAACATTAACAAGAGTTTGAAAGACATTAATTCCAATCCTCCTGGATGACTTTTTGAAGAGTTTAAACCTTCAGTGGAGGAATGAATTACAGATGTGGTGGAAATAGCAAGAGAATGAGAATCAGAAGTGGAGCAAGGAGATGTGACTGAATTAGCTGCAATCTCAGGATAAAATGTGAATGGGTGAAGATTTGCTCCTTATGGATGAACAAAGAAGGTGATTCTTGAGATGAAATGTACTCCTGGTGAAGATGTTATGAAGATTGTTGAAATGACCAAGAAGGATTTAGAATGTTACACAAACTTGATAAAGTGACAGTAGGGTTTGAGAGAATTGAGTCCAGAATTGAAAGAAGTTTTACAGTGGATAGAGTGCTATCAAACAGCATTACACATTAGAGGGAAATCACTTGTAAAAGCAAGAGCCAATTGATGCAGCAAACATCACTGGTTAATTTTTAGAAATTACCACAGCCACCCCAGCTTCCAGCAACCACCGCCCTGGTCAGTCAGCAGCCACCAACATGGAGGCAAGACCCTCCACCAGCAGAAAGATTACAGCTCACTGTCAGCTCAGTGGATGATTAGCATTTTTTTAACAATAAAGTATTTTTTGATTAAGGTATGTATATTTTTTAGACATAATGCTATTGTGTACTTATCAGGCTATAGTATATTGCAACTATAAATTTATATGTACTAGGAAACCCCAAAACTCCTGTGACTTGCTTTGTTGTGACATTGGCTTCATAGCAATAGTCTGGAATTGAGCCTGCAGTGTTTCCAAGGTATGCCTGTACTTGCATTTTCTTTGTGGCGTACCTCATAGTCATGCAAAATTAAAAAGAGAAAAAACATTTCAAACATTGTTTATGGATAAATACTATTTCGTAATCAAACATTTGGACACATGTATTATATTTGAAGTCATGGCTCATCCCCCATTATTCTCCAAGTATTCTGCAGGAGTACTTGGGGAGTGGGGGCATGTCTATATTTTAAACCTGCTTTCATCATTTCAGTGAAAGACCAAATGACAACAAAAGAGGGGAGTAATTTTGTTTAAGAGCTCTCACACAAGTTAAAATTTAAGAACATTTCATCTATAGAAGTCTATAGAGGTCTCATCAGGCTTACAACATATCTTTAAATTAGGAAATTTAATTTCAGTTGACATGGACTGTGGAAAGAGGTTAATGGAATTCAAGTATTTAATATTCTGAGTTTGGGTATGTATGAACATGTTTTATTATGCATACCTCAACTGCTTTGTGGTTTTTAAAGCTAGGGGTCTCTCAACTAGTTATAGCACCAGCCTTTCTCTCTCTCTCTCTTTCTTTCCTGTTTTTTCTTTTATCTTCTTTTCTTTCTTTCGTTGTTGTCCTTTGAGCAAGTCAAGCAGTAAGTTCTCCATGTTTCTGATTTCCCCAAAATAAATGTAAATAGTTATTCCATTCTCAGTCATGATCTGTGAATAGAGAGGGATGTCTAAAGACCTGTTTTAAAAATCATAGGAGCAAGTCTATGAATAAAAAAAGGAATTGAAACTTGTCAACTAGAGAATTTCTCTAACAGATTGTTTCCAAATGCATTCTGTAGGAGTAGTCACTAGATATGGCCCTTGAAGAAAGTTTTCTGTGATTAAGTTTGAAGAAACACTGAGTACCATAATAGTGGCCTATTGATGAGTCATAATGCACAATAGTATGTTAAAGATTCTGAGACATTTTACAAGAAAGAAACTTGTAAAAGCTTGTTTATGTTTTGTTTCTTAAACTTCTTGGACAGTGGAATTCTTTTTTTATTTGTCATATCTGATGTATGAGGAATGCTGCCCTCTAGAGGCATATATATATATATATTTTTTTTTTTTTTTTTGGTTGGGGGAGAAAACTTTCTTATATAGTATCTGTCTA
This sequence comes from Camelus bactrianus, assembly GCF_048773025.1. Classification (NCBI taxonomy): domain Eukaryota; kingdom Metazoa; phylum Chordata; class Mammalia; order Artiodactyla; family Camelidae; genus Camelus; species Camelus bactrianus. Next base: position 402,438 of record NW_027413924.1, on the reverse strand, counting down.
ACATGAGAAAAAGGACAAATCTCATAGACTAAATTCCAGAAATTTAATGTAATTGTATATTTTTCATTTTTTAATGTTTTCTTTTAAAAAATCTGAGACAAGATACTATATAAAGCAACGGTGAGAAGAGAAAGCAGTGAGACCTACTGGTACCATCTATGTAAGAGCTGGTTAACATTTTCAAATCAGGAGTTCTTAGAAAAAAATAAATAGAGCTCTATCTCTAATGTCCATATGTCTTTAGTTGGTTCTCCCAATTTTCAAGAAATACATTATTTTTCTAAACATATTTTCCTATTCTGCAAGTTTACTTAAATGATTTTTATAAAGCTAATACTACACAGATGCCAAAATTGGAGAGACGGTACTCACACAAACTTCACACATTACTTTTATTTTACAAACACTTACATAGAGCTTACATACTACAGTGTGATAATGGCACAGAACAGAGGTAGAAATTAACAAAACAGAACAGTGTCTAGGAAAGGATCTATATAAAATGGAGTTTTGCATGCAACACAATTGGCAATTGAAATAGTGAGGAATGGCAGATTATGCAATATATTTTGAGATAAATGATTAGGAATAGCCCATAAAAATGAAAATATTAATTTAAAACAAGTACGATTTCTAAAATAAAGGAATTACAAGACAGAAGAGAGCAAGAAGATGAGCACAAGACTGTAAAGAAATGGAAATGGTGCAAGCATAAAAATATGCTCAGTTGCAGTCACCAGAGACACTGCAAATTAACCCAACCAGATACCAGCATCCTATCAAATTAGCAAATAAATAAATAAATAAATAAATAAATAAATAAATAAATAAATAAAGTGATAATCAATGCTCAGAAAGTTGAAAAGAAACAGGTAATTTAATCTCTGCTGGAGGGACTACTGGTACAGCTTTACAGGAGGACAATCTATTAATATAAAAATAAAATACTACAAACTGGTGATTCCATTTCTCAGTGTCTACCCTAGAGAAATAATTTGTTCTTTTACAAATTGCACTGCAGCAATTTGTAAAAGAAAAATGGAAAAATCTAAATATATATCACCAAGAAATATATATATAGTCTTGGATATGTATCCCTCTACTGTGGAATATTTTGCAATGATTCAAAGGAGATATACATGCATAATATATATACAGAAAGACAAGGAAACACAATCAAGACATTAAGTGGGAAAAAATAAGTTCAAGAACATACATTCTTCCTATTACTCATGTAAAAGTGGAAAAGAAAATGATTCCTACATATTCCACATAGACCCATCTATACACACACACATACAGACATACAGACTGACGTACATAAATGTGTTGGAAAATCACTGGTAGGAAAACTGACAAGCAATCATTACCTGCAGGAAAGAATCCGTGACTGGTAGAAGGCAGTCAAGGGAAATATCAATCTATTCGTTTATTATTTTCTCTGCAACATTTAATTAGAAATATTTGCAAATACATAGAAAGGTTAGGAGAAATGTAAGTGAACATCCATAAACCAACCTAGATTCTACAGTAGTCTATTATATTTATTTTATATCTATTCACCATCTGTTTTTAATGCATTTCATGTTGCAGATGTCCATACAATTTACCCCTAAACACTCCATGCATATTAACTAAAATTGAGAAAGCAAATTATATTCAGTGAAATACACAAACCTCCAATGTACCATTACTTGAGTTCAGCCTATAAGATCCAAGCCACTATCAAGATAGAGAACATTACCATCACCTATAAATCTCTCTTATGTCCCTATCCAGTCAATCCCCACACCCACCATCCTAGAGGCAGACATAATTTTGAGTTTTTTTCAAGCACAGATAAGTATTGCTTGTTTTATAATTTCATAAAAATGAAACTATATAGTAATGTTCTCATAAATAAAATACTGAAATGCTAGTTTACATATTGTTTATGGCCACTTTCAAGCTACTAATAGCAGAGTCGAGAAGATGAAACACTCCATTGCTAGCAAAGCCTAAAATACTATCTGGTCTTTTAAAGAAAAAAGTTGCATTTATATAGGCTTTTTTGTTCCAAACTGACAGTTGAAACTATCTTATGCAACTTTTCCCTTATACAGGAAACTAAGACCAAGAGATTTTAAATGACTTATCTAACCTTAGGTGGAAATGTAGAACTCAAATTTAGGTCTGCATTCTGAGTCCTAGTCTGATCATCTTCTCAATATACCGGTAAATTTCTACAACTTATCAAGCAAAAATATATATGCCCACAGGCTCACTTTGACTCACATGCCCTATCTGTAAACTTCAAAATGAGTTAGAAGTTTAGTGGAACAGAATCATTGTGAGCTAAGGGAAATTAAACCTTTATGAACAAGTTTTTCCACAAAGAAGACTTTCATAGTGTGGAGCTAAACTAATGAATCCACAGTACTCTCAACTTACAAACAGGTGGATCACAGGTGGAAACTGATTAAGTGACAATTTCTTCATCAAAAAAATAGCAAGTGCTTATTATGTGCTGGGTGCTGTAGGGATACAAAGTCCTGCTGTGAGAACATCCAGTGAGTAGGAGCAGTGCATAGAAAAAACTATCATCCAATTTACAAATTTTAGGTGTCAGAGGTGATAAGTGTGGTATTATTTTCATCTGGGCATGCCAGAGAAGGCTTATGATGGAGCTGGAACTGAAGAGATTATGACGTAGAGGATGAAGGGTGTGGGAGAGGGAATGAACAGGGCACCCCAGACCAGCGGGCCTCAGATACACCTATCTGGCTGTGACAGGAGGTATACCAGGAATATGGTGTAAAATGGCAGGTTATGAGGTTGGAAACGTAGTTCTAAGCCAATATGTAATGCACCTAGAATGCCAGGCTATCTGGAACTTATGTAAACATTCTGAAAGCAGAGGGAATCCAAATAGTTTTGGGGTACCGGGAAGTAGCATTAACAAAACTACAGCCTTAGAAATAATTTGAGAAATACTGGGTTAGGTCTTTCAGCCGCGGGAGGCTGGAGAGTGATGCGAGGAGGGGAGCTGCCCAACTGGAAAAAATGCACAAGGAGCTGACATGATGCGTGAGGAGCTCACATGGAGCAAAACAGCAGTTTATTGCAGTACAAGCGGGTGAAGCGCGTCCTCGGGCGTTTGCACTTGTCCTTTTATTATGCCCGCTCAAGCGTATTGTTCATAATACTTTCTCATGCTATTGGCACATGCATACATTTACTTCCCACCTCACACACATGCAAGTTATTGTGAACTTTGACCTCGGTCCCATGGCCTACTCACTTAAGACTGTCGACAAGGTCACAACAGTTCCAAATGATTCTTGGATCTTTCTAGAGGTGCACCAGTATTTAAGAGCCCACGGTCTCCAGTCAAAAAACACTGCACTGTTTTTTAACAGCAGATAATAGCTAAAAGCCAAGGGTCTATTTAAGCTTGGAACAATTTTGAAAGAAAGTTACAAAAGATCTTCATCTGGTGCTTAAGTTTTACAATCAGAGAATTTACATGAAAAGGCACTGCCAGGCCCTGATAAAGAGGGGCAGAACTGGTAGGAATGTTAAGGGCTATGCAATTTGCAACAGGTGGTTAGCATTGCAGAGCTAGGAAAGTCAAGCCCCCGAGGCTCCCTGTGAATGTGCACCTTCACAAGGCATTGGAGGATGAGGCCAGATGGAAGAGTGGTGAGCAGGTCAGAGACAATTTATTCCTGAACTGACGGTGGTAGGGTGTGCATCATAGAGAGATTCAGGAGATGTTATGGGAAATAGAACTGGCATGATCTGGCCGGGTTCAGAGCCCAGATGACAGCAGTGATAGTCACAGTCTTCAAAAACTACAAATACAGGAGCAACTCAGAACTTCAGTGAAGGGGGAAGAGCCCCACTTAATCAGTTAATCATGTAAGATACTTGAGTTATCTAAGCCTCACTGTCAGGTTTATGGGGTATGCAAGAAGCAACTGCAATCTGAGATGATAACCAAGAAGTAAAATTTGTCAGTAACCTTTGCAATTGTTTTAAGATGAAGATGAAGAGAAGACAAGGCCCAAAAGAGCACCTGGGAAATACATATTCAGGAAACAAGAGAACCAGGAAAGGAATGGCTAGAGAAGTGTGGAGTGGGGGTAAGGGCCGCTTTTTATGAGCCACATACTGCCAGCCGGTCAGAAACCACCAAAAGAAAAGTACCTCATTCTGTACACAAGGGCCAATTCCTTACCCTGGTATTAGCAAAATACTAAGAGGAAATCATAAATAAGAGCCAGCTCCACAAATGTCTCAACAACAAAGTTTAAACAGATATGGGGAGGTTGTTAGGTTAGAGAATTCTTTTCAAACATATTATTAGCTAACAGCACCGTGTAGGGAGAGGATGAGACTGTTAAATTAACCTCCATTGAGTCTGAGGGCAGGTAAGTTAAAAAATAATCAGAAGCCTGTATGAAGTTCTCATTAGAGCTATATAAGCAGCTGAATAGGGCAATAAAGCAGGACACAGCAGAGCTGGGAAACAACTCCGGTTCTGTTATCCTAATCAGATGCACCACCCAGGCATGTTAAGCTCAGCTGAGTCTCCCATGAGAAAGTTAAGGGGAGGCTTCTTCTGAACACTGAACTATGAAAACCCATTCGTGCTGTACTCAAAAGAAAAAAAGAAAGGAAAATGCCCAAACACTGGGTGAACCTTTATGCTATTAAATGCCAATACCATCAAAGACATTAAAAATAATGTTGTAGAAGACTAATTACAGCTAATTAGATTGGGGACATTTCATAATACTGCTCACTTATCCAATCAATGTTTATTATGTCCCTACTAAGTGCCAGGCCCCAGACTAGGTGTTAGGGAGTTGTGAATAAGAAGTTTATGTCTAGTAAACAGGCAACAATAATACTATATGAAGTGACAAATGCTATGGTGGAAAAAGGTATCACAGGGTACATTGAAGCACTTGACCCAGTCTTAAGGAGGTCAAAGAGGAGTTCAAAAACATTTCCCAGAGATCAGGCTCTGAAAGCTGATGTCTGACTAGCCAGGCCAAGTTGAAGGAAGGAGACACTCAAAAGCTAGGAAACCATCCCAGAAGGGTTGGGAGAGAACTACGTAGGACAGTAAGGCGACAGGAGAGAAATACACCAGTGTGCCTGCAAACAGTTTGTAGGTCACACTAAGAGCCCCAGGGGAGAGTAAAGATTTACATGAAGAGGTGCCTATAAAACATCCAGTTGAAAATTTCTGACAGGCATTTAGAAGAATATAAAAGAGTCTTAGGGACTAGAGATGCAGATTTGGATCCCAACATAGAGACAGTAACTAAAGCCACAAGAACACCTAAGTTCTAGCGGGAAGTGCGGACAGTCTCCACACTGAGAGGTGATGGAGAGGCCCAGGGAGGCTCCTAACGCATCAACCTGTAAGAAGGTGGCAGAAGGAAAAAAAATCATTCCCCTTACACATTAAGTGATAAGACTAGGAATCTAACTGAATATACATACATATATATATATTTTTTTCTTTCCCTTGACTTTATTTTTTTGGTCAATTAAGCTTTTCTAAAATTATACTGTTACAATTTGTCAATTTCTAGTGATCAGCATAATGTTTCAGTCATATATATACACAAATATATTCATTTCACTCTTTTTTCATTATAGATTACTACAAGATATTGAGTATATTTCCCTGTGCTATACAGAAAAAATTTGTTTTTTTAATCTATTTTTATATATAGTAGTTAATGTTTGCATATCTCAAACTCTCATTTTGTCCCCCCATCCCCTTTCCCCCAGTAACCATAAGACTGTTTATTATGTCTGCAAGTCTCTTTCTGTCTTGTAGATGAGTCCATCAGTGACTTTTTTTTAGATTCCACATATGAGTGATATTATATGGTATTTTTCTTTCTCATTCTGACTTCCTTTACTTAGACTGATGATCTCCAAGTCCATCCTTGTTGCTGCAAATGACATTATTTTATTCTTTTATATGGCTGAGTAGTATTTCATTATATAATTATACCACAGCTTGTTTATTCAGTTATCTTTTGATGGACATTTTAGGTTGCTTATAGTAAATAGTGCTGCTATTAACATTGGGGTGCATGTGTCTTTTTGAATTAGATTTCCCTCCAGATGTATGCCCAGGAGTGGGATTGTTGGGTCATAGGTTAGGTCTGTTTTTAGTTTTTTAAGGAATCTCTATACTGCTTTTCATAATAGCTGCAACAAACTACATTCCCACCAGCACTGTAGGAGGGTTCCCTTTTTTCCACACTCTCTCCAGCATTTATCATTTGTGGACTTTTTAATTATGACCATTCTGATTGGTGTGAGGTGATACCTCATTGTAGTTTTAATTTGCATTTCTCTGATAATTAGCGATACTGAGCATTTCTTCATGTGCCTATTGGCCATTTGTTTGTCTTCATAGGAGAATTACTTCTTTAGGTCTTCTGTCCATTTTTGGATAGGACTGTTTGTTTTTTTGTTATTAAGCTGTATCAGCTTTTTTTTTTTTTTAACATTCTGGGAATTTAGCCCTTGTCAGTTTCATCATTTGCAAATATTTTCTCCCATTCTATAGGTTGTCATTTTGTTTTGTGTATTGTTTTCTTTTCTGTGCAAAGATTATAAGTTCAATTAGGTCTCATTTGTTTATTTTTGCTTTCATTTCTATTGCCTGGGTTTACTGCCCTAGGAGAATATTGCTAAGATTTATTTCAGAGAATGTTTTGCCTATGTTTTCTTCTAGGATTTTTTTTAAATTGAATTACAGTTAGTTTACAATGTTGTGTCAATTTCTGGTATACAGCATATTGCTTCAGTCTAGCTGTATATTTAAAAAATTTATTTATACATTAAAAAATTGCACATAGGAAAATGTTAACAGTGATTACTTTAAGTGATTAAAGATTACAAGTTTTACTTCAAAATAAATGTAATAAATGCTTCATTAGAAAATAATTAATTTATTTTTGAAAGTAAAATGTTTTTTCTTCTATTACAAAAGCAATGTTAAATGGTCCTTAAACAAACATGATGATAAATCATGGTAAATTTGTTACTAAAGATAGGAGGGTTTTTAAACTTCTTTGAATACAGCTGATTTAATTCTGTAGATCTTTATTCAAAAATGAATTTCAAAGAAATCAAATTATTTCAAGAGTGAAGGGAGGAGCTCTTTAACATAGTAAAGCACATACTACAGTTATTGCAAAGGTACTGGAAGGCCCCCCCACACTCTCTCCCTCCCTTCCACGAGCAATAAAGGAAGTGCTGCCCCCTGGTGGAGGACGGCTCAGTAAGCCTATGCGGCTGCCACTGCCAAGCCCACGACTGACCTTCATTTCCAGCCTGAGCACAGGGTAAGGCAAGTCCTGTTACTTTCCCAACAGCACACATTTATGTAAAGTATCTCCAATATGTCACCTCACAGGACAAAGAGCATCCTAGAAAACTGGGAGAATACACACATTTGCCTTCTCCTCTACAGTCAGACACCCAAGATAGGATGGAGTCTGATCTCCGAGGCAGACAGCATTATCTGAGGTATGACCTAGAAAGGGAAAAAGTGACTGAAAAAAAAATGGCACTTCATGGACCTACAATAAAACAGATGCACATGAACAAAGTGGAGATTTTAATAGTTTTGATCCAGAAATCTGACCTTGCTTGGAACCAGTAACTTGAGTTTTCAGTTAATATTAACATAAAGTGTCTATTGACAGATAACCTTAAGATAATGACAAGTGGTCGTCGTCACTAAATGACACCATGTCACGACATAATTTGAAGAGTAAAGAAAAGTTCTGTCCATAGAGGGAATTGAAAGGCCAAGGATTCTATTACTGAGTGAGTGAATTTTGATAGATCAGATCTGTGGGTTCAATGTTCACATATATGAAATGAAGGCACAAGATTAGTTTAGTAACTTTCAAGCTTTTTTTTTTTTTTACTATGAGTCATAGTAAGAGACATTTTACAGCAGGGTATCTGAATACACAAAACACAGGTAAGTTTCATGGAACACCATTATCTCTTAAACTTAGGAAGAATAATGTTCATGGAAAGAGAGACAAATGAGATTAAAGCAATTGAACTTTAAAGCAGAAGGGAGATGATTAAAAGAGCAAGATTCTGGAGGAGACATGGCGTAGACAAAATCAAAAGGACTGATATTAGTCTTGGGAATGATAGGGATCACTTTTTTCTTCACAGACAGGAAGGACGGAAGGAGGAATCAAGAAACAAAAGCCTTTTGAGATTGAGAGGTAGAAAATTGACAGAAACCTATCTCTGAAATCTTCAGTCATCTCAATGAGGAGAGTAAAACACTTACTGAGCAGCGTAAGCTCTAGTTGTTAAATAAACATTTTATTTTATGTAGGACTGTTTAACTTTGATTCCTATTTTGTTTATCACAGTGGAAATTTAATAACTTTCAATATTCATAACTTTTAGTAACTTACTTTACCAGAATTAAAATTTGATTAGGATTTGACATTCTTAAAGTATTAGTGATGTCTTAGACACATTACAGAAAAAGATTTAAATGAAGAAGCCAACTTAGTAAAGTGTATTCCCTGTGGCCAATATTGGTTAATATTGTTTTCTCCTTAATAATTTGACATTTTCATAAGGAAAATAATCTCAAGTATGCTACCTATAGACTAATTCTAAGGGAAAAACCTGTATTATTATTGTAATGAATGTCATCTGCCTTGTGGAATTAAAAAAAATTTAAACAGACTCAAAGTATTTTTTTTATATATAGTATATACAAGAATTTACATTTAATTTAGAATAATTTTGAGAATTTTGAGATCATATATTCTACTTCTATTAATATAATCTGTATTTTAAAATGTTATTTTCTAGTTTTTATTTATTTCAAATATTTCACTCCAACTCTTTCTTATTTCTTAAAGTAAAAATAAAAATGAGCAATGATTTGCTTTGACAAAGTAATTCTTAAGGGTTTAGCAGCAATAAAGTTTATTTAACCTCTCAGTTTAGATTGGTTTTACTCTGTAACAGCAAATACTGAAGAAATTAGACTAGGTCTGAATAAAGCTGGTGGTGAAACTGAGTTTTCTACAATACCATAATGCAGGCAGTTCTCTTGTAAAACAATATATGTGTCTCTAGAAAAAACCTAAACTTCTGCAAAATCATACCCTAAAAATACAGACAAGCCACTCAGAACTATGCAGCTTTGTAATCTCTGTACTAGCAAAACTGGTAAGTGTTCTCATAAAATTCTACTATAGTTGAACATTTGCACCCAATATCAGTTAGTCTTCTCCTTTGAAATGTAAGTCCACAATGGCATTCAATTCTGTTAAAGATAAATTGTCAAAATTAAAAATTCTGATCCAGGATGTAGCCTTTCTTCTTTAGATACTACCCTCTTTTTTTTTTTTTTGAGAAAACATGGGGAAACATTTTCATGGTTTATTTGTGTTCGCAGCTCAGCCAGGTAGTCTAACATTGTAGAAATCCTAGTAGTTCTTGAAGCCATTAACTGGCCTCTGTTCGCCCTCTTCCAAAGGATTGTCAGGTGTTTTCCTTAAGGTCATCATTTATTGCTAAGACTCTGTGAGAAAGCTCATCCTTCAAGGCTTTAAAACATTGTTATGATGGAGACAATTATTTCTGGACCAATGTGACTTTCACATTATACTGACCTTATCACTTAATGATGAATGAACTGATTCTCACTACAGAAGTGTGTTATGTAGAAAAAAAATTAGACAGCAGTCTCTAGCTGTCCCATTGCTATGTCATGATTCATGTAGTGGACAGTATTTGTGCACATTCATGTTTATATATACATAGCACCATGTAGTAAAGGAAAAGAGCTTTAGGATTTGGCTGACTTGGCCAGTGGAATCAAATTTAGGTGAATGAGTTTTGGTTATGTGAAGTAAATACTAATTATCTGGTAGGATTCTTTTGGAGATTGAGATAATTTACATAAAACATCTAGCACAGTGATGGGCATATTGCAGAAACTCAACAAGTGTTATTTCATTTTCTAGTGATGAATCTTAAGGCTAAAAATACTAAGTGACTAGCTACCCCTGTACATAGCAAAAGTCAGATTCACTATGTAATTCTTATGAGAAATTCCTATACACACATACATAACTGTAGGTTCATAGATAAATGCAGCTTCTCCTACAGATTTAAGGTTTATTATTCCCTTAATTGATTAACGTTTCACTAGTTCATATCCTTTTCTATCCAGATATTAAGGCTGATAATGATAAAAAAAAAATTGGTAGGGAAGCTCTCTCCTTGATGTAACTTCCTATACTAATTAGAATAGGACGCTGTACTAAGGTTGTGTCAGCAGTTTAACTCATGCCTGTTTGCACTTTTCCAGTAGACTATAAAATGTTTCCCTAGCTGCCTGATAATAGTCTGACATTGGCAAATTCATTGCTTCCTTTTTAAAAAAATGGCATCTCCCCCGGGCAAAATAAAATATAGCAGGTTGCTTGTTTTATGTTACTGCATTATGTTGATTGTGTGAGTCTTCCTTTAGAGTAATTTATAAATGAATATGAAATTCATTAATGTGAAGTTAACACATTTCTATTTTTTTCAGTAAAATTTCTTCATGTTAAGATGGTCAGTATTTTATTCTTTTATTTATAGATAAAATTATAGCAACAAAAATTATTTTCTTTTCCCCAGCTTTCCACCTTTTAGTATAAAAAGGAAAGAATATCTTCTTTGTTTCTATAACAGATTTGTTTAAAGTATCTGCGGTTATTTACCTCACAACACCGTTTGCAGTAACATTGCAGATTCTGCATGCTCTAGATATTAAGATGTGCTGTATGAGTTTGTAGTGGTTGTAATTTTGTTGTTTTATATTTTGAAATGTTAAGAATTAGAACTCACAGAATTTGACATCCCAAGTTTTCATTAGGTTTTTGAGCTGTTATGAATATTAAAAGTTATAATTAGGGATCTAAATTTGCATGTATTAAGTGATTAATTTTGAAATCATATTACACACAATAACATTTGTTTAGAGTCAATCGATATGTTTGATCAAATTTAAGAGTCATGAGATACACACTTATTTTAACTATAAGAAAGAAAAAAATGCTACTCTTTAAATTATGGCATCTCATCAATTTCTGAGAAGCTGAGACATGAAAAAATATATGTGCCTTTAGACTCAATGAAATATTTCAGGTGTGTATTTAGACTTGAGGGCTCTTCTTTGGCGAGGAGCAGATTTTGTGTTGCTGGTTGTTGAAAACCCTGCTCAATACTATGTATCTGCACAGCTATGCTGGTTCTTCTTGTTCATTCATTTGTTCCCTCCTTTAGTATTTATTGAGTGTCCTTCAGGTGCAAAGATATGTCATGTTTCTAGTCACACAAGATTTCTTCTCTTGGAACTTCTTTTATATATCTGGAATATAACACAAAACCAAGTAATTGTTTGATGGTACAACATAGTACTTATGTCTCCATCTAGATTCCAAACTATCATAAAGATTGCTCTTTTTCACATATTATGTATCTGCTTCATTTCCTAGCACATAATTTGTAATTCATTGTAACTTCTTGATTAATAGAGATTTGTTTATAATGATAAGAAAAAAGTGTAGTGGGTACACCTGAAAATGATGTCTGTATGATTATGCTTTAATATAATCAGTATTGAATTTTAGAAAAATGGAATAAAAAATTTTAACTGTAAAATGAGATACCAAAGATTTCTTCAAATAGCTAATGACTTTTCTGGATTTCTTTGACATTCCAAGAAATCTAGAAAAGCCCAGTGATCTGGCAGCTGTGGCTTATTACCCAGCTGCACAAGTGAATTACTTCTTTGAACACTGTGGAATCGTGGAATGAAGAGGTGTCTAGGGGTTCTATTGCTTGGGTAGACTGCCCTAGGAGGACATTGCTATGATTTATGTCAGAGAATGTTTTGCCTAGGTTTTCTTCTAGGAGATTTACATTGTCTTATATTTAATTCTATAAGTCATTTTGAGTTTATTTTTGTGTATAGTGTGTGGGAGTTGTTCTAACTTCATTGATTTACATGCTGCTGTCCAGTGTTCCCAGCAACATTTGTTGAAAAGACTGTCTTTACTCACTGTATTTTCTTGCCTATCTGTGTCAAAGACTAATTGACTGTAGGTCTGTGGGTTTATTTCTGGGCTTTCTAGTCTGTTCCACTGATCCATATGCCTGTATTTATGTCAATACCTTTCTGTTCTGGTGACTGTAGTTCTGTAGTGTTGTCTGAAGTCTGGGAGGGTTATTCCTCCAGCTTCATTCTTTTTCTTCAATATTGCTTTGGCAATTCTGGGTCTTTTGTGATTCCATATAAATTTAAGATTATTTGTTCAAATTCTATAAAAAGTGTCCTGTGTAATCTGATAGAGATCACATTAAATCTGTAGATTGCTTTGGGCAGTATGACCATTTTAACAATATTGATTCTTCCAATCCAGGAGCATGGGGTATCTTTCCATTTCTTAGAAACTTCTTTAATTTCCTTCATCAATGTTTTATAGTTCTCCATTGAATTTTATTAAGTGCATTTTCTGCATCTATTGAGGTTATCATGTGGTTTTAGTCCTTTCTCTTGTTGTGAAGTATCACATTGATTTGCATGTGTTGAATCACACTTGTGTCCCTGGGATGAACCCCACTTGATCATGATGTATGATCTTTTTTATGTGCTGTTGCATTCTATTTGCTAGTATTTTCTTGAGGATTTCTTGCATCTATGTTCTTCTGTGATGTTGGTCTTTAATTCTCTTTTTTGGTGGTGTCTTTGCTTGTTTTTGGTATCAGACTGATGGTGGCTTCACAGAATGAGTTTGGGAGTATTCCCTCCTGCTTGTTTTCTTTCTATCAGCTTTACAATGTTCTGGAAAGCACAAGAAGAAAATATGTTTAAGTGGCATAAGGCTGTGACTATGGTAATTCCACCTAACGAGTAGTTTTCCCAACAACATAAATTCTTTTGTAACAAAAAGGGAGGGAAAGTGATTGCTTTAAGAAGTAAGATGTGAAAGGCTACTCTACCACACACATTTCTTGTCAGTCACACAGAAGTTGTCAAATAATTATCCCCTGCCACTCAGAAAAAGGTAATATTGTGAGAACACACTGTCCACAGAACCCCCCGTCCACTTCAGCATAGGCATCAATTTTTCTGCCCTGCTCACTGAGGACACCCAGCCGTGGCTACAGGAAAGAGCCCTGATGCCCAAGTACCATCACATCCCATGACAGGTGCCATTGCCTTCCCCTGCAGGGGCAGACAAATTCAGAAAGCCCCCAAAGCCTGGGCGGATGGCCTTAGTAGTGTTCGTTTTTCAAGGCTTCGAGCCCCAACCTATGTTTTTTGCATCCAAAAAGAGGCTGTATTAACAGATACACACCATTATATACAAAATAGATAAGCACAAGGACCTACTGTATATCACAAGGAACTATATTCAATTTCTTGTAATAACCTACAGTGGAAAAGAATCTGAAAAAGAAAAAAAAATGTATACTGAATCACCCTGCTGTACACCTGAAACTAACACAACATTGTAAATCAAATATACATCAATAAAATATTCTGAAAATACAGCTCTAAAGAGCAATAGAGTCATGGTGTGTGCTGCCAGGCCCAGTGAAGGAATTTTGAGAGGTGAATGCTTTAAAAAATAATTCCTAATACCCTGAGATAACTATTTCCAGGATGGTGCAATTTTACCTTTAAAAAGGGAAAGAAAAAAAACAAAAACAAAAATCTCAGACATCACCGTCCTGGAATTAACCAGCACAGAATTAAATTTTGGAAAAGAAAACACAAAACAGTAATGCAGTCATTCATCAAATTCACAAAGGAAAACCAAAAATGCCAGCTCCTCACTGAGCTTGATTTCAGACAGAAGGTTGGTAAAGGTTACAGCATGAAAACGTAATTCTAATAATTAAACAAAACTTCATAAAATGAACAGGACTGGCAAAAATATGTTTCTGGTAAATCAACTCAGGGGATATCCAAATATAATGGAAACAACTCATGTAATTTTAAATTTTCCAGAAGCCTCCCCAACTTTTTTAAAGAAGTAAAAAAAAAAAAAAGTTGGAATTGATTTTAGCAATATATTTATATTTAATCCAATAGAGCCAAAATATTATCATTGCTGCGTATAATCAACAGAAAAAAATATGAGATATTTCACATGGTTTTATTCATACTAGACCTTCAAAATCTGAGTGTATTTTACACGTACCATGCATCTCAATTTCAGCTGGCTATGTATCAAGCAAGCAATAGTTACATGTGGCTAGCGGCTGCCACTTTGCTTTTCTGTGATTTTTTGGTTTTTGTTTTGTTTGTTTGGGAGGGTAATTAGGTTTTTATTGATTTATTTTTAATGGAGATACTGGGGAGTGAACCCAGGACTTCGTGCACTCTGAGCACATGTTCTATCTCTTAGCAATACCCTCCCCCCTAGCAGCTGCCACTTTGGACAGGGCAGATCTCAATGGATACTTTGCACTTATTTGTAAGTCCAAGTCTTCTCAAAAAGGAATCCCAATGGCAACCTCTTAAATGGATGCTTTCAGAAAATATAATTTCAAATACAGTTTTTAAGTTTTTCCACTCCACCAAGGATGCTCTCTACTGTGATAATAAAGCAGGTGGTTTCCCTATCCCTCATGGAGTCCCTGAAAGCAACAGGTAATGGGAGCAGAAGGGGAGACTTCTGAACTCTCTGTGCCTTTGAGGATCCCTTTGGAGAAAAGAGACATTTTACTTCTGTTCCAGTCTCTTCACCTCCCCAGAAGAGTGTCTTCACTACATCACCATGTCCTTTCTTTCCTCGAATCCACCTCTCATTCCACTGCTGTCGGTTTTAGTCTCCCCAGAAAAAAAACCAGGGGTACTCCCCTATTTTTAACACATCACCAAGCCTCAGTGTGTCCTTCTACAAAAATATCCCACTACTTTTCCTCACCCTGACTGGCTTCTCCACACCCAGTCTCTTGTAGTCTACATGTGAACTAAGATTTAAGAATTACCCCACCTCCCAGCCCTGACACATACACCCTCACTGCTGTTCATGGCCTGTTCCCACTTTCTCAGACAGTGACCTTCATCTCCCCCACACCTGTGGTCCTGGTTTTTCATGGACCTGGGAATCTATCTTTGTGTGACTGTGGAATTCTGTTCATGCTAGTTCCATTCCAGGCCATCTGGTTCTAGGCACATGTCCCAGGAAACCATTTCCAGTGATTCTGGACTCCCTGACCCCACCTTTCCTTGGAGCACATGCTCATCAACAGCACCACAACAACCCTACCCTCAGCAGATCCACAATGGGACCTGCACTCGGTTCCTCTCCACTCCCCACAAGCATGACTCACTCTGCTCTTCTACACATTCAGGGAAGAGGGAAGGTCCTTCCTATAGTTACATTGTGTCTCCTACCACCATTCATCCTTACCTTCCTCCAGGGTGTTTCCAAATTTGGAATAAATGACACTTGTAAAAATTATCTGAAATTTGGAGAAGCTAGTGTGTGAATCAAACTATCTATCTTGCTATTGTGGCTTCAGAGATCTTTTAAAAGAATTAGATTAAACTGCAACTTGATTTTTCTTTATTGCACGCGAAAGTGTAAATAAGAAGGCAATGGGAGACCTTCCTAATGTCTAATATAAACCAGGCTATAGCAAGTTGCCCATTTTTATTAGGTTTTGAAGATTTTTTTTTATTTTTTAAGTGAGAGGTCTTTATTTTCGAAAACAAATCAATATGATTAAATTTAAGTTTGACAGGATCTACTGTTAATGAGAAATTAATAGCAAGTAATTCATGCCAAGAACTTGAGCTACACATTTCCATCTTGTGTCTGCCAGGGACCAGTGATCAGTACAGAGACTGAGCTTGGTTTGATATTTATATTTGTAGCTGTGCTTCTTTAAATTTTTCTCAATAGAGGCAGCTAGCCCACCAAAATAATGTTTTCGATTTCTTTAAATTTTAAAGACAGAAGAAAAACTCATTATGTTATTTGTCAGATCTTGTAAACTCTTGTAATTCTAGTACCCTCAGAGACCATATTGATGGCTTCATAAACAGTACATAGAAGTGAATATTTTGATGATGCTGATTGGTAGACATATATCTCAAAATGTTTTGAGAAACTGTTTCTTTGTGCTATGGATGTATTTGAGGTCCCCCACTGCCTTGGTGTTGTGTTCTTCCACTTGGAGTGAGAGACTCGCTCCCCTGTGGCAGCTAAGATGGCTGATCAGAGAACATGGAGTGAGCATCAGCTAGCCTGAAGTCCCTAACCCTTCCCTTCCATGTCGGATTTCCATGAGAATGAAGCCCAAAGGGAAAAACGAAGAGTGGAAGATATTAAATTTGGTTTGGGCTCATTGCCAGTTTTTCTCAAAATCAGTGCAAGTTTCCTCCTAACCCACTGTGATTTCATTTTGACAGTGGCAGTGGGCTCATCTGTATGTGCTCTCTGAGCATTTTTGCCAGCTTAATGACAACTTTTTTTTTTTACTTTTTAAAATTGAGTTATAGTTAGTTTACAATGCCTCAATTTCTGGTGCACAGCACAAATCTTCAGTGATACATAAATATACATTTATTAATTTTCATATTCTTTTTAAAAAATTGACTACCACAAGATATTGAATATAATTCCCTGTGCTATACAGTAAAACTTATTTATCTATTTTATATATGTCACTCAGTATCTGCAAATCTCAAATTCCCAGTTTATCCTTTCCAAATCCCCTCTCCCCTGGCAACCACAAGTTTGTATTATATGTCTGTGAGTCTGTTTCTGTTTTACATATAAGTTCATTGGTCTTATTTTTTAGAGTCCACATATAAGTGATATGTGGTATATTTCTTTCCCTTTCTGGCTTAATTCTCTTAGAATGACATTCTCCAGGGACATCCACGTGGCTACAAATGGCAATATGTTCTCAATTTTCATGGCCAAGTAGTATTCCATTGTATAAATATACCATAACTTCTTTATCCAGTCATCTGTCAATGAACATTTAGGTTGCTTCCGTGTCTTGGCTATTGTAACTAGTGCTGCTATGAACATTAGAGTGCAGGTGTCTTTCTGAATTAAGGATTCTTCTGTATATATGCCCAGGAGTGGGAACACTGTATCATATGGTAAGTCTACTTTTGGTCTTTTGAGGAATCTCCATACTGTTTTCCATAATGGCTACACCAAACTACATTCCCACCAACAGTGTAGGAGGGTCCCTTTTGAACAACACCCTTTCCAGCATTTGTCATTTATAGACTTTTGAATGATGGTCATTCTGACTGGTGTGAGTGAAACCTCATTGTAGTTTTAATTTGTATTTCTCTGATAATTAGTGGTATTGAGCATTTTCTCATGTGCCTTTGGCTATTTGTATGTCTTCATGGGAGAATTGCTTGTTTAGATGTTTTGCCCATTTTTGGATAAGGTTGTTTGTCTTTTTCTTATTAAGTCGTATGAGATGTTTATATATTCTGGAGAACAAGCATTGTCAGTTTCATCTTTTGCACATATTTTCTCCTAATCTATAGGTTGCCATTTTGTTTTGCCCATGGTTTCCTTTACTGTGCAAAAGCTTGTAAGTTTAATTAGGTCCCACTTGTTTATTTCTACTTTTATATCTATTTCTTTGGTAGACTGCCTTGGGGAACATTGCTGAGATGTATGTGAGATAATGTTCTGCTTATGTTTTCTTCTAAGAGCTTTATTGTGACGTATTGTGTTTAAGTCTTTAATCCATTTTGAGTTTATTTTTGTGTATGGTGAGAGGGAGTATTTTAACTTCATTGATTTACATGCTGCTGTCCAGTTTTCCCAACACCATTTGCTGAAGATACTGTCTTTATTCCATTGTATGTTCTTGCCTCCTTTGTTGAAGATTAATTGACCAAAAGATTGTGGGTTCATTGCTGGGCTATTTTGTTCCATTGATATGTCTGTTTTTGTATCAATACCATGCTGTTTTGATTAATGTAGCTCTGTAGTATGGCCTGAAGTCTGGGAGGGTTGTTCCTCCAGCCTCATTCTTTTCCTTCAGTTATGTTTTGGCAATTCTGGGTCTTTTGTGATTCCATATAAATTTTATAATGATTTGTTCCAGTTCTGTGAAATATGTCCTTAGTAATTTGATAGAGATTGCATTAAATCTGTAGATTGCCTTGGGAAACGTGGACATTTTAACAATACTAATTCATCCAATCCAGGAGCATGGGATATCTTTCCATTTTTTAAAGTCTCCCTTAATTTCCTTGTAGTTCTCCATGTATAAGTCTTCCACTTCCTTGGTTAGATTTACTCCTAGATATTTTATTACTTTAGGTGTAATTTTATAAGGGATTATTTCTTTACTTCCTTTTCCTGTTGATTCATCATTAGTGTAAAGAAATGCAACTGATTTTTGTACATTAATCTTGTATTGTTTTGTACATTAATCTTGTGATCTTGTATCCTTGTAACTTGCCAAATTCTTTCATTAGTTCGTGTAGTTTATGCATGGACCTTTTAGGGTTTTCTATATATAGTATTATGTCCTCTGCATAAAGTGATGATTTTTTAGCTTCTTTTCCAATTTGGATCTCTTTTATTTCTTTTTCTTGCCTGATTGCAGTGGCTAGGACTTCCAAGATTATGTTGAATAGAAATGGTGAGAGTGGAGAACCCTGCCTTTTGCCAGATTTTAGTGGGAAGGTTTTCAGCTTTTCACCATTGAGTTCTATGCTGGCTGTAGGTTTGTCATAAACAGCTTTTCTTACGTTATGTTATGTCCCCTCTATACCTACTTTGGTGAGGATTTTTATCATAATGGGTGGTGAATCTTTTCAAATGCTTTTTCTTCATCTATTAAGATGATCATGTGGTTTTTGTCCTTTTTCTTGTTTTTGGGCTGTATTACATTGATTGATTTGCATATGTTGAACCATCCTTGTGTTCCTGGGATGAACCCGACTTGATCATGTTGTATGATCTTTTCTATGTGCTGTTGGATTCTGTTTGCTAATATTATGTTGAAAATATTTGTATCTATGTTTCCTCAGTGATATTGATCTGTGAGTTTCTTTTTTGGTAGTGTCTTTGTCTGGTTTTGTATCAGGGTGATGGTGAATTCATAGAATGAGTTTGGGAGTACTCCCTCCTTTTCAATCTTCTGGAAGATTTTGAGAAAGACTAGTATGAGTTCTTCTTTGTATGTATGATAGAATTCCCCAATGAATCCATGCAGTCCTGGACATTTGTTCGTTGGGAGATTTTTTTTTTTTTTTATGCTTATCCAATTTCATTTCTAGTGATTGGTTTGTTCTAGTGGTCAGTTTATTCTTGATTCAGTCATGTGGACTGTATGTTTCCAGAAACTTGTCCGTTTCTTCAAGGTTATTCATTTACTTTCCATAAAATTGTTCACAGTATTCTCATATGATATTTTGAATTTCTGTGGTATTGGCTGTAATTTCTCCATTTTCCTTTCTTATTTTGATTGTGCTCTGTCTTTTCTCTTCTTTGTGAGCTAGGCCTGAGGCTTGTCAATTTTATTTACTCTTTCAAAAAAAACAGCTCTTTGTTTGATTGACTTTTTCTATTGTTTTTTAAATCTCTATTTTATTTATTTCCTCCTTGATCTTTATTGTTTTCTTCCTTCTGCTGACTTTAGGTTTTGTTTGCTCTTCTTTTTCTAATTCTTTTAGGTGGTTAGTTGTTTATTTCAGATTGTTCATCTTTTTTGAGGAAGACCTTTACTGCAATGAACTTTCTTCTTAGGAATTCTTTTGCTGCATCCCATAGATTTTGTGTGGTTGTGATTTTTGTCATTTGTCTCAAAGTATTTTTTAATTTCTTTGATTTTATCATTGACCCTTTGGTTTCTTAGTATCATGTTGTTTAATTATCATGCTGTCATTTGTCTCATTTGTTTTTCTGTATTTGATTTCTAGTTTCATGCATTGTGTTCAGAAAAAAATGCTTAAAATAATTACTATCATCTTAAAATTGTTCAGTCTTTTTTTGTGCCCAAGTACATGATCTATCCTAGAAAATGTTCCATGTGCACTTATAAAGATTCTATATTGTATTTTTTTAGGATGTAATGTTCCAAAATATCAACCACGTCTAATTTGTATATTATATCATTTAATTTGTTGCGTTATTAAATTTGCATCTGGAAGATCTTCCAGTGAGGATAATGGGATGTTTTAATTTCCTACCATTATTTTATTCCCAGCAATTTCTCCTTTTATATCTGTTAGTATTTGCTTTATGTATTTAGTTGCTCCTACATTGGGTATAGTTATGTTAATGGATGTAATATCTTCATCTTGTATTTCTCCTTAAATCGTAAAACATTCATCTTTCTTTATGGTCTTTGTTTTAAAGTTCATGTTGTGTGAAATCAGTATTGCTACCCCTGCTTTCTTTTCATTTCTGTTTGTCTGTAATATCTTGTTCAATTTTCTCACTCACAGTCTATTTGTGTCCTTTTCCCAAAGGTGGGTCTCTTGTATGTGGCATATTGTAGGTTCTTGTTTAATTTTCCAGTCTTTCACTCTATGTCTTTTCATTAGAGCATTTAACCTATTGAAATTTAAAGTAATTTCTGATCAACTTTGGTTTATTGCCATTTTGAACTTAATTTTGCAGTTGATTTGGCATTTTTTCCCTTGTTCCTTTCTTTTTCCTGGTGTGTGTGTGTGTGTGCGTGTTTTTTTTTTTAAGTTTTCCTTTCTATTATCTTCGTTAATTTTTAGTTTTTGTGACTCTCTTGTAAGTTTCTGTCTTATGGTTACCCAATTTTGTACATATATTAACCCATTACTGTATCTGTTTGTTTTAAACATATAGTAATATAAACTCAAACCCATCCTACCGAGAATGAACAAATTAAAGAATGAAGAAAACTCTATATTTTCTTGCTCCCCTCTCCCACTCTTAATGATTTAGATGTCTTCTTTTACAATTCCATGTTTATTCTGTTGTAATTCATGGTAGTTATCACCTTTCCAATTATGGTTTTCTCCTTTCAAAAGCAACCTACTTCTTTTCAATTTAGAGTATACCATTCAATATTTCTTTTAGTATAGATTTAGTGTTGCTAAATTCTTTTATTTTTGCTTGTCTGTGAAGATATTTATTTCTCCTTCTATTCTAAAGAATAGACTTGCTTGATAAATTATCCTAGGCTGAATCTTTTTTGTTTGTTTGTTTTTCATTCAGGACTTTGAATATATCTTGCCACTCCCTTCTGGCTTGTAGTATATGTGTAGAGAAATCAGCTGAAATCCTTATGAGTTTTCCTTTGTAAATAACTCTGTTTTTCTCCTTATGACTTTAGAATCATTTCTTTATCTTTAACCCTGGCCATGCTGATTATAATATAGCTTAGTGTGTGTCTGTTTGGTTTCTTCTTGTTTGGGTCCCTTTGTACTTCCTGTATTGGTATATCTGATTGCTTCTTTATGTTTCATAAGTTCTTAATTATGATTTCTTCAAATACCTTTTCAATCCCTTTTGCTTTTTTTCTCCTTCTGAGACTCCTGCTATGTGTAGGATTTGGCAAGATTTATATTATCCCATAGGATAATTGTTTTCATTGAATTTTGTTCTTTCATTGGTTTTTGTTTGTTTTCCTCTATTCTGTTCTGATTAGTTGATTTCTGTTGTCCTGTATTCTAAACCACTTATTAATTCTTCTGCATTAAGTAGCCTACTTTTTTTTACAACTTTTAACTCAGCTCTTATCTCAGCAAATTTGTTTTCCTGTTTTAATTCACTCCTCTTTATAAAGTTTCAATTTCCTATTTGACATATTCTGTGCCTCTATATACAATCTCTTTTTGTGTCTTTAGTACTTTTATCTCTCCTCTTTTGAAAACATGATTTAATAGATTATCAAGGTCTAATTCATTGATCATTCTTTCAGGGGATTTTACCTGTTCTTTTAAATGGGAGTTTTTCCTCTACTTCTTTATTTTACTTATATCTCTCCTGCATTATTGATTATGGAGCATCAGTTATCTCTTCTGTTTCTAAAGGTTTTCTTTTTACTTATTTACCTAAAACGGGTGCAGAAATAAAGCTAAAAAAAATTAAAAGAAAAGAATAAGATTTGAAAACAGATTATGCACAATGACAGAAGAACAAGTCAAAGAAAAATAAAAATTGAGACCAATTTTAAAAGTCTTAAAATTAGAAAATAATATCTGAAAGCTGATTATAATAAATAAGAGAACAAAACAAAGACATTAAAAGCAAATTGTAAGAAATTTAAAAAGCTTAAAAGAAGAAAAAATTTGAGAACATAGTCTAATCGATAATAGAAGAATAAAGCAAAGAGAAATAAAAATGAAATTGAGACAAACTAAAGACAACTTTAAATATTTTAAACTCCAATTTTAAAAGGGGTTTAACAGAAACATAAAAATCTTTTAAAAGTAAAAATTTAAAAAGTAAATGAAAAAAGTGAAAAAATGTGAACGTGTTCTTTTGGGCACTATGTGCTCTTAATAATTTTGTTGATAGCTGTGTCTGAAGTATGGGTGGTTACTATGTCTTCCTGTCTTTTGCCTGTTATCCTTTTTGTTGGGGATTTGGCCTGTGATCTGGTAGCAAGAGTCTTCCCTTGCTATTAAATGAGATCTCCTTTTTATTTTGTGGTTGTCACTGCTCCTGTTCTCACCCTGCTGCATGAACTCCAGTCACTGGTTCCAGAGGCCCTCCAGTTGTGCCCCCAATCTGTGCTTCTCCTAGTGCCATGGGTCATGTCTCCTCCAAATGCTTCATTGTGGTGGTGCACTTGTGCATGGTAGGTGGTTGGGTCTCTCTGCCTTTCAGTGCCCCTCCCAACTTCACTTCAGTTCCATGCTCTTTAGATGGACTTGGATAAAATGGCCATACCAGTCATCACCCCTGCTCTGTGCCAGAACTCTTCTTGTTCTTCTTAGAAGCATGAGTTCACAGAGGTACTGCAGCAGAACTTTCCTATTTGCCTGGGCCTGTGAACAAATCTGAGTCCCACCTATGAGGTTTCAGAGCCCCTAGTTAGGGATTGAGATTTCAACCCTGCCTCCACCTCGGTGCACATTAGAGTATATGGTGGGTGTGGTTGAGTCCCAATTGTCTTCTCCAGAAAAGGCACCAGATATGATGCCACAAGTATTCAAAGACAAAAGCTATGGCACCCCTCTGCCCAAGGCACACCAGCAGTGTTGCTTTGCCTTTTTTTTTTATATTTTATAGGGTACTCATGTTGTTCTGCTCTGTATACCTTTCCAGCGATGGCACACAGCACATTGAAATCTCCTGAGGTTGCCTCTGTACAGTTGGCCCGAGTCCTCCATCAGGCTCATGCAGTCTGTTTCATCCCACACCTGCTGGTTGGTGTCTAAGCCTGGGGATCATGAGGATACTTTTTGCCCCATTTAATTTTGTTCTGTCAGTTAAGGGCTATTCTATACAATTTCAAGCCTCAGAGGTTCCCCCTCCATCCAGCTTACCTCTTCATTGGAGTGGGAGAGACCCAGCAAATAAGCACTATACCACCTTTGCTGCTCCCTCCCCATGGGACTGGACTGCACTATTTCCCTTTTTCTTCCTTTTATTTTCCTTTTCTCCTGCCAGATTAATGGCGTGTTTTGTCTTTTGATGAAAGTAAGGTTCTGTCAAAGTTCAGCAGACTTTCTGATTGGATAGGTGGGTCAATGGATGTCAGTCTTGGTGCATTTGTGGGAGAAGGTGAGCTAAGGGTTTCGTTCTACTCCACCACATTGGCCCTTCTTGATTTTTTCTTTTTTTAAATGTACAGTAGTCTAGTGTCTGTATGTGTCAACTGTAGTGGGATTTTGTCCAGTAAACCTAAAATTTCTACTTTCAAATAAACTACTGGGTTTATAAAAAAGAACTTAATTAACAGCTGCAAGCCAGCATCATCTATTCAAGGGTGTGTTAGAGAAGGATGGAGGGGAGGAAGGGGAGAGGGGGAAGAGACTCTAAGGGTGAGAGAGTGGGTAAGGGGGAAGCCCTACCTGCTAAAACGTGGATGCTTGCTGCCATTCAACACAGCTCAGTGCCGGGGCACCCCAGTTTATGCAGGAAGAGCTAGCTGTCTGGACTCTGATCTACAGACACTGCTCTCAGCTTCTACTCTAGAGTTGAGCTGGTGCTGCTGGAGGAGAGTGTGGAGTCAGGGCAACAGTGGTTGGATGGCAGCCTCTGATGTTAACAAGGAGCTGTGAGTTCAGACTTGCTCCTTAAGCCCCTAAAGGACAATGAGCAAGTGAGTCCATCTAGAGAGACAAGGAGGGAGAGGACCCTGTGGTGCTCCCACTGACTATCCAAGCATCCAACTTAGAATTCTGCCTCAGGCTGACATCTTTGACCAAGAAACAACACAGGTTGCTTTTATTTCCTAATTTAATAAAAGCCTTTTGCTCACTTCCACGGGAAGCATAATAACAAATCTGAGCTACTTTAAGAAGAAGGAAAATCCTCACTGAGCACCTACCCTGCACCAGACATGGTATAAGGAACTTCATGGCTGTGATCTCAGTGACATCTGACAAGTCACTAAGAACTGGGATGAAGGGACATGAGCAGAACCCAGAAGACAAAGACAGGCTGAAGGCAGATGTCATAAAGAAAATTCCACAAGGATGAATAGCAGAAGCAGAAAGTGGAGCTGGTGTGGGACCACATGGGCAAATTCCTAGGTTTGAATTCCAATGAACTAGGCAGGGAGGTAATCCTGGACTTAAAGCATAAAGATCATTGGTTTCACAGTTTCTCTGCATGACCAATTATTTTTGTTTGTTTTTCCTTCTTGCTGTCCTAGATTTTCCGAAATGGCAATTTTTATACTTCTTCATCAACCATTCCCTTGACTGCTTCTCTTTCAACTCATATGCATAAAATACTTCACCCCAGGACCAGATAACAAATCAGTTAATAACAGGAAGGATAAGCCTTCAGAACTTGCCAAGCAAAAGGAGAGATTGGTATGCACTAAGGTAAATATGTGAGATGATGTATAATTGAACTTTAAGTGAGTGGATCACAGTAGTGCTCAAAAAGTTCAAAGAGGAAAGGAAGGCAGGTGGAAGTGGTCCTGTTTGTGTGTGTTTGTGTGTTTGTGTGTTTAAGCATGCGTGTTGGGAGAGGAATTGAGTAATGGATGAAGACATCATGCAAGGTGGCTGAAGTGTCAGTAACAATCTTTGGATATGAGTTGAGAAAGGGAAATAAACATGTGAATTTGGAAATGATGCTTGAGGCCAGAATGTAAAAGTCCTTTAAGGTCAAATTAAGATGTGCTATCATATTTTATGTCTCGTATTTCACACCAATTTAAGTGTTGACCCTCTTAGAAATGGTGAATTAGAGAGGAGATGAAGGGTTCCTTTAAAGAAGAAATCTAGACAAACCACAGCACACTGAGGCAATGGTACCCAGCAATTGCATTCCACAAGATTAAGTACATTAGCATTTCTACAGAAAAATAATAATTTATATCACTGTATGTTTCCTACTACCTACAGAGTTAGAAAATAGCTCAGTAACATTGAATTTGAAATATTCAAAGGGTGACCTAGAGAGACACCAATTAATCTTTGGTGTGGTTGGGTGGGTGTTTCAAAATGTTTCAGTTTTTCCTGACAGTGGCCACTTTTATTAGGTATTTACCTAGAAGCAGATTTGCTGGAATAGGTTTATCTGTATGTTCAGGTTGAAGTGGATACTGACAGATATTTGCTTCTCAGGTGATTGTAGCAATTTACATGCTCATCAGCATTGTAGCATTCTTTATGTGCTCCTGAAAGTTGGGAAGTTCTGAGCCTCAATTCAGTTCTACAAAGGGTAAAATTTTAAGCAATCTCCTTTGTATTTCTCATGCATACCACATTTTTAGTTATTACCAGTGGTATAATAAATAAAATATCTGTCCTTTATTTCTGGTACCAGACACAGAACTTCAAAACTCTTGGAATTTCTTGAGTGAGAAGAGTGTCTCTTATGCTAATGAGGTGACTCATGGTAGTGGGCCCCAAGTTAACTTCAGCATGAAGGCTAATCCCAGAAAGACCAGCCACATAATTAGAGGGTTGAAAATTAGGGCCATGCTGAACTCTGTGAAGGTGGGAGGAGATGGTGCTGGAGATGGAGATTAATCAGGTGTCCAATGATTTAATAAATTATAAAGCCCAAGTAAAAACTCTGGACATCAAACTCAGTGATGCCTTCTGGTTTGTGAATACCCTGACTCCACTTGCAGCCAGTGTCTGAGGTTGGCATACACTAAGTCTGTGTAGTTTATTTGTTGAACAACTTAATGCACTGATTCTAACCTGAGTCTTACATCCAAATCTTGAATCATTCTGGAAGTATAAAGTCTATGAGCTTGTGTCTCTTATGGTGAAGCTTGACATTTCTGTCCATGTAGGGAGATTCAGGAAAGGTATGACTAAACAGTGGGAACATTACTGTGTGGAAAAAGGCATCATCATTGGAAATGAAATCCTCTAACACAACTATTTTCAGTTCAAAGCAAGCCAAAACAAATTGACTATTCCACTTGTGACCTAGGCTGTGAGCATTGGTCTCTCCAGTAAGATTTGGCTTTTCCAGTAAGATTAACAAGAGGACAGATGACTGGATAAAGAAGTTGTATATTTATACAATGGAATAATGCACATCCATAAAAAAATAATAAAATGATGCCATTTAAAGCAACATGAATGGACCTGGGGAATATCATTTTAAGTGATGTCAGAAAGAGAAAGAAAAATGCCATATGATATCACTTATATGTAGCATCTAAAAAATAGTTGAAATTATTAAAAAACAAAAAAGACTCACAGACATAGAAAACAAACTTATGGTTTCCAGAGGGAGAAGAGAGTGGGAAGGGCTAAATTGAGAGCTTGAGATTTGCAGATACT
Source organism: Camelus bactrianus (assembly GCF_048773025.1). Classification (NCBI taxonomy): domain Eukaryota; kingdom Metazoa; phylum Chordata; class Mammalia; order Artiodactyla; family Camelidae; genus Camelus; species Camelus bactrianus. Next base: position 375,446 of record NW_027413924.1, on the reverse strand, counting down.
AATATATATATAAAATATAAACAACAATTCCATACTGTATAGCACAGAGAACTATATTCAATATCTTGTACTAACTTATGGTGAAAAAGAATATAAAAAAGTATATATGTATGTTAATGTATAACTGAAGCATTATGTTGTACACCAGATATTGACATAACATTGTAAATTGACTATACTTCAGTAAATAAATATAAATAAATATATATAGATATATTTTAATTATGCATTAAAATTCAACAGTAAAATTTTATTCTCTAAAAGAAAGAGGGGAGTGAGTGGAGAAGCAATTTGAAATGTGTTTTGTATTTCATTATCTCATAATATAAGGATGATTCTAGTCTATAATTAATAAATAACTTGCAAGGCTTAAACCCAGCAGAGAAAATATTTAAATATTTACTTTTGGGGAATTAGATTTAGACCAAGAGGAAAAAAAATCTAAAACTGATATTAGACATCCATCAATAAACATTCAAAATAAATTCAGTGTCTTCCAGTATTAGACTGACATGTTCACCTTTATTTCCTAGAATTATATGAATTGTGGGGGAGTGGAATTAAGATAAAACTATGTTGGGCTTTGGATGTCTGGCTAAGGCATTTTAGTTTTAAGTTTTGTTCACAGGGGAGAGTGGAGAACTTTTGGAAGGCAGCTATACTCACCACTATATGCCTTCAAGTGGAGAAGTTTTGATCAGTAGAGGGAAGAGAAGAAATTAGTACCACAGAAAAAGGCATTATCAAGGAAGGTAGAACAAAGATAACTGATGTTCACTGTACATGGCTACCAGACTTTCCATCAGTTCATCCTTTTATTGAAAATTCATAGGATTACACTTATATTTACTTCTTCCCTGCAGAATGTGCTGTCAATTTTTTAAAAAATAAGAAATGCCATGTTAATTTTCAGACAGGTATACAATATCTGTCTGAATATATCATGGAAACATTGAGAATTCTGGCCAGTTATTAGTAATTTCAGTATCAAATTTAAGAAAGAGGAGTCAGGAGCAGCCAAGATGGTGGAGTAGAAAGACATTAGTAGCTCACCCTTTCCCACAAATACACCGAGAGACACCCCGGGACCTACCCATTCACTCAGAACACCTACTGAACATTAACAGAACATCACCTTCTTCAAAAGACAGAATTCACCACAAATCTGGTAGGAAAAAAGTAAAAGGAAAATAGTGTGGGATGGATCCCACAGTGTGGGAGTGACAAAGGAGGATTTGCACTCTTAAACTGGGGGGGAAGGGGGGACTCCAAGTCTTGTATCTGTGCAAAGTAGCCCTTGGCCCACAAAACAATAAGTAAAATGAGCACTAAATTTCCCTGTGACCTCAGCCTTAGACACAAACCAGCAGGGGGTGGGCTGGGAATGGCTGCCAGAGCCAAGTGGTGGACTGGGGCCAACTGCACAGAGGCAATCTCAGGGGGCTGAAGTATGCTATGAACTATGTCTGGGAGGGTATAGAGAACAGAACAGCCTGAGTTCCCCATAAAATTAAAAAAAGAAAGCAATACTGCTGGTGTGCATTGCAGGGAGGAGCACAATGAGGCTGGGCCATAGCCTTTGTCTACACAGGACTGTGGGACCATTGCTGGTGTGTTCTTAGGAGAAGAGAGGCAGGGCTCCACCACAACCACCATATTCCTTAGTGTTCAGCTCCCAGGCAGAGGTGGATTTGAAACACAAATTCATATCTAGAGGCTCCACAACTTCACAGGCAGGACTGAAATTTGTTTACAACACCAAGCAAAGGGGGCCATTTTGCTATGCAGGTGCCTTTGCGGACCCACACCTCTAAGACAATTGGGCAAGGACTAGAGTTCTGGCACAGAGTGAGGGTGAGTGCTGGTGTGGCCATTTTCTGTGAGCCCACCTACCCTGAGTGGATGCAGCACTGAGAGTAGTTCTGACCAAGTTGCATGACCTGTGGGCGTCTGGGAAGAGTGAGCAGAATTTGCAAAGTGGGGTGATTGAAGGGGCAGCGTTTGGGACTTGGCATGATGCTGATCTGGTAGCATGAATGTAGTCACTGAGTGCTGGAAGCCCTACTGGTGTAGGCATCTAAGACAAGTGAGCATAGTTTGTGTATCAGGGAAAGTGCAGGTGCAGTGTTTGCTGCTGGGGATGTCACTGACCTGATAGTGCATCACCAACCAAGTGTGTGACCCAGAATTCAGTGGAATTGGGGGCAGAGAACCTGGGGGACACCAGAGCAACAGACTGACATTCCTGTCACTAAAGCTAGGACAAGGTCAGTGTCAAGAAAAAGTACTTAAAGTGCTCCAACACCACCTATTATGCACCAGAGTTCAGAACCAGGTCTGGAAGCCTCACTCCCAACAAAAAGGAAACAGACTCAGTCCCTGACAGAGATATGACAACCACAGAACAAAAAGGAGACCACACTAAAAAACCAGAGAAGGCTCTGGTCACCACAACACCAGCCACATCCCTAATCAAAAGGAAAACAGATAACACACATGGAAGAAAGACATGGCTACCATCCATAGTAAAAACAGACCTAGTGAAAAAATTATTAGGGGTGCGCAGTCTACACAGGAACACATCCTCTTCAAAAAAAAAAAATCCCTTGAAGGCCAGAGAAGATAACTGATACTTCATAATCCATAGTGCCAGAGAGATATAAGTAAAATGAAGAAGGAGGGGAATGATTCTCAATTAAAAGAACAATAGAAATCCCCAGAAAGAACAGTCAATGAAATACATCTGAGTAGTCTACTAGATCATGATTTCAAAACTGGAGGGATGAAAGCACTGAAAGAAATAAAAGAGACTATAAATAGAGAGAGAGAACATTATGAAAAGGAAATTGAAACTATAAAGGGGCGATAATTAAAAACATAATACTCAATGGCTATGAAAAGAGCCAAGCTATAGGCAGTCAAAAGCAGACTAGACAATGCAGAAGAATGAATAAGTGACTTAGAAGACATGATAGGAGAAGTCACCCAATAAGAACAGCAGACAGAAATGCAGGAAGAAAAAAAAAAGAACAATGAAAGCAATATAAGGGATCTATGGGATAATATATAACATTCCATCCTATGTATAAGAGTGGTCACAGAAGGAGAAGAAAAAGCAAAAGAGATTGAAAAGGTATTTGAAGAAATCATGACTGAGAATATCCCAAACCTAAAGAAGCAATCAAATATCTAAGTACAGGAAGCACAGAGAGTACTGAAGAAGAAGAACCCAAATAGACTTACACCAAGACATATTAAAATTAAGATGGTGAAAGTTAAAGATAAAGAAATGATACTAAAGGCTGCAAGAGAAAAATGAATTGTTAGTTATAAGAAAAACCCCATAAGGCTATCTGTTTTTTTCCCTTCACCAACAGTGCTGGCCAGAAGGGAGTGGCAATATATATTAAAATTTCTGAATGAGAGAAAGCTGCAACCTAGGATAATTTATGCAGTAAGGCTGTACTTTAGAATAGAAAGAGAAAGAATTTCATAGACAAGCAAAAACTAAAAGAATTCAGCAATACTAAGCCTATGCTAAAGTAAATAAAGATAGGTTTACTCTAAATAGAAAATAAGCAGAGGAGAAGTGCAAAGATGGTGGAGTAGAAGGACACTTGTAGCTCACCATCTCCCACAAATACACCAAGACTGATATCCATGAACCCACCCACCCAAACAGAACAATTGCTGAACTTTGACAGAACATTGCCTTCTTCAAAAGACCAAATACATTGCCAATCGAGTAGGAGAAAAGGAAAAAAAAAAAAAAAAGGAAGAGAAAGGAAAATAGTGGGGAAACGATCCTGCAGGGAGAGAGTGACAAAAAAGAAATAGCCTTCATTTGCTGGGTCTCATTCACTCCAAAGGAGAGGTCAGTGGGATTGAGGGGGAACTTCCAAGGCTTGGATCTGGATGGTATGGCCTTTGACTGACAGAACTAAGTTAAGTGGGCACAAAGGATCCCTGTAATCCCCAGGCATAGACATCAACCAGCAGGGTTGGGACAGGACATGCTGCCCAATCCAGGAAAAGGATATGGGCCAAATGTACAGAAGCAAGCTTGGGGGACTTCAATGAGCTGTGTGCCATAGCTAGGGGGATATACAGATCAGAAAAGCCTGGGTCCCTTATAAAATACACACACACACACACACACACACACACACAAAGCTACACTGCAGGTGTGCCCTAGGGAGAGGGGCACTGTAGCATTTGTCTCTGCAGACCCATGGCACCATTATTTGTGTATCCTTGGGAGAAGAGAGGCAGGGCTTAACAACAACCATATTCTCCAGTGTGCAGCTCCCACATGAAAGTGGGGTTGAAACCTGAAGCTATACCTAGGGTTCGGCAACCTCATAGGTGAGACTGAGATTTGTTTACAGCCCCAGGCAGAGGGAATCTTTCTGCAAAGGTGCCTCTGTGGACTCCTGCTTTTAAGACAAATGAATAAGAAGAAGATATTTGGCACAGAGCAGGGTCAAGGGCTAGTGAGGCCAGTTTCCCTGAGCCAGGGACATGACTGGTGGGCCTCTAGAACCAGTGAGAGGAATTCAGGCAGCAGGGTAAGGATAGTGTCGGTGACAACAACAGAACAAAAAGGAGGGCCCAGTAAATAGCCAGGGCATGCTCTTGCCACCAGAACACTGGCCACATCCCCAACCAAAGTAATAACAGGCAAAAAGGAAGGAAGGAAGACTTGGCAACTACCTGTGAGTAAGAAAGAACTCTCAACAAAATTATAAGGGAACAGTCTATAGAGAAATATATCCATATTTTCTATAATTTTTACGTTTTTAAAATATTTTATTCATTAATAACTTAAAATTTTTCTTTAAAATATTTTTATTAATTTTAAATTGATTTCAACTTGATTTTTATTTGTTTTGTTCTTCTGTTATTGATTATACACTGTTTTCAATTTTTTTATTTTACATTTCTCTTTTATAGTTTTATTTCTGCATCCACTTCAGATAAATAAATGAATAAATAAAACCTTTCAGGACCAGAGTAGATAACTGATACTTTATAATCCATAGTGCCAGAGAAAGATAAGAAAATTAAAGAAGCAAAAAATCACTCCCAATTAAAATAACAAGAGAAATTCCCTGAAAGAATAATCAATAAAACAGAATTTGTTAGTCTACTACATCATTATTTCAAAAAATGACTGATCACAGTACAGAAGGAAATGAAACAAATTGTGCATAGAGACAGAGAATATGTCAAAAAAGAAATTAACACTATAAAGAGGAGCCACATAAAATTGGAAAACCCATTTATTGAAATGAGAGCTAGTGGGCTAGATAATGCAGAGGAATGAATAAGTGACTTAGAAGACAGGAAAACAAAATCATCCAATCAGAACAGCAGAGAGAGAGAAAAAAATCAATGAAAACAATATAAGTGATATATGGTATAATATAAAGTGTGTCAATGTATGCATATTTGGGGTCCCAGAAGGAGAAGAAAGAGCAAAAGGGATTGAAAAGGCATTTAAAGAAAAAAATAACTGAAAACTCCCCAAACCTAAAGAAGCAATCAGATATCCAAGTACAGGAAGCACAGAGGGTCCAAAACAAGAAGAAACCAAACATAACCACACCAAGACATATTATAATCAGGATGGCCAGGTTTCTACTGAAAGGAAAAAGAACATAATTGGAAAGATGATAACTACAATGAATAACAACAGGATAAACAAGAAATTGTAAGAGAGACGTCTAAATCATTAAGAGTGGGAGAAGGGAGCAAGAAAATTAAGAGTATTTTTCTTTTCTTTTTCTTTTTGTTTTTGTTTTTGGCAGGATGGTTTGAACTTATATCACTATCTGTTTAAAACAAACAGATATAGTAATGGGTTAGTATATATATAAAAGAGTAACCACATGACAAAAATTAACAACGGAGACACACACAAAATAAAACAGAGATAATACAAGGAAAATTATCAAACCACAAAAAGAAAAAGAAAAAAAAAAACAAAGAGGAAATACCAAATCAACTGCAAAACTAAGTTCAAAATGGCAATAAATACAAGTCTATCAATGATTTCTGTAAATGTCAATGGACTAAATGCTCCAATCAAAAGCCAGAGTGGTATATTGGAAAATAAAACAAGAACATGCAGTATGCTGTATACAAGATACACACTTTAGGGAGAAGAAGAGACATAGAGTGAGAATGAGAGGATTGAAAATGATATTCCATGCAAATGGAAAAAAAAAACAAAGTAGGAGTAGCAATACTGATTACAGACAAAATAACTTAAAAACTAAAGCCATAAATAATGATAAGCAGGGCACTATATAATGATTGAAGGCAAAATGCAAGATGAGGATAGTATACATGTTAACATACAAGAACAAAACATAGAACCTAAATACATAAAGTGAATACTAACAAATATAAAGAGAGAAATCTATGGGAACACAATCATAGTAGGAGATTTTAACACCCCATTCACATCACTTGACAGGTTTTCCTGACAGAAAGATAAAGGCAAAACAGCAACTAAATGATACAATAGAACAATTAGGCTTGGTTGATATTTTCAGAATATTACATCCCCAAAAATTACAATATACATTCTTTCCAGTGCACATGGAACACTTTCTAGGATGGGTCATGCACTTGGGCACAAAAGAAGACTCAACAATTTTAGGAAGATAGTAATTATTTTAGGCATTTTTTTCTAAACACAATGCCATGAAACTAGAAATCAACTACAGCAAAACGTAGGAGAAAAAAATGACAGGATGATGATTAAATAACATGATACTAAGAAACCAATGGGTCAATGTTAAATTCAAAGAAGATATTAAAAAAATACTTTGAGACAAATGACAAAAATCACAACCACACAAAATCTATGGGATGCAGCAAAAGCAGTCCTAAGAAGAAAGTTCATAGCAATAAAGGCCTTCCTCAAAAAAGATAAACAATCTGAAATAAGCAACCTAACCAACCAACTAAAAGAATTAGAAAAAGAAGAGCAAACAAAACCTAAAGTCAGCAGAAGGAAGAAAACAATAAAGATAAGGGAGGAAATAAATAAAATAGAGATTTAAAAAAACAATAGAAAAAGTCAATCAAATGAAGAGATGGTTTTTTGAAAGAGTAAATAAAACTGACAAGCCTCAGGCCTAGCTCACAAAGAAGAGAAAAGACAGAGCACAAATAATTAAAATAAGATAGGAAAATTGAGAAATTACAACCAAAACCACAGAAATTCAAAATATCATATGAGAATACTGTGAACAACTTTATGGAAAATAAATGAATAACCTTGAAGAAATGGACAAGTTTCTGGAAATATACAGTCCACAAAGACTGAATCAAGAAGAAATTGACCACTAGAACAAACTGATCACTAGAAATGAAATTGAATAAGTATTAAAAAATGAACAGAGTATTTACATAATCTCAGAATATTTACATAATCTCAAATTAATAGATGCTAAAAACAGTGGGTGAAATCATGATGAAGAACAGAATATTTACATAATCTCAAGTTACTGGTTAGTCACAAAGGAAAAAATAACTTTATAGGGAAGAAACCTAATAGACACCACCTAGTGAATTGATGAACTTAGCCATCACCCATAAATGGAAAAATTGATATCTTGTGCCATCTAAAATAACACCTTGGGAAGAACATAGCATCACTGATGCCTGTTGTGCTCCTGCTAAGAATACATGACATGGAACTAGTCATGAGGCAATATCAGAAAAATATAAAATGGACACTATAAAATTAATGATATATGTTCTTGAAAAATCATAAGATCATGAAAGAAAAGAAATGCTGAAAATTGTTCCATACTAAAGGAGAATAAAAGTACAAATCAAATGAATGTTATTTTTCAATATCTGAGCACAGATATTAGATATTATAGATATAATATTAGACATTTAACTCTTATAAGAACAAAAAATCATGATAAAAATTTTAAAGGAAGATATGCAAATGTTTCATCTAATAGAAAATAATATGAGAGAACTTACTTTAAAAAAAAAGGAATGGAAAACATGAAGTTGAAAAGTATAACTGAATTTAAAAACTTGCTGGAGAAATGATAATGCCAAGAGAATGACAGAGAAGACACTTACTTGGAGAAAATCTTTTCAAAAAGCACATCTGATAAAGGACTGTTATCTTCAATATACACAAAACAATTAAAACTCAACAGTGAAACAAAAATACCTGATTAAATGTAGCCAAAAGTCATTAACAGACATCTCATCAAAGAAAATACACAGAGGGCAAATAAGCATATCAAAAAATGTTCCACATCATATGTTGTTAGGCAAATGGAAACAAAAATATTAGAACACCCCAAATTCAGGACACAGACAACACCAAGCCCTGGTGAGGATGTGGATCTATAGCACTTCTTATTCATTGCTGATGGGAATGCAAGATGGTAGGGAATCTGTGGAAGACAATTTGTCAACTTCTTAAAAGGCTAAACACTCATGCACAATATAATCCAGCAGTTGCACTCCTTGGTATTTACCAAAAGGAGTTGAAAACATATGTCCACACAAAAAACAATTTATAGATGTTTAGAGCAGCTTTACCCATCATATCCAAATCTTGGAAGCAACCAAGATGCTCCTCATTAGGTAATGGATAAATAAACTGTGGTACAGCTGGACAATAGAATAATACTCTATCCTAAAAACAAATGAGCCATCAAGGTATGAAAAGACATGGAAGAAATTTGAATGCCTGTTTCTTTTTTTTTTTTTTGAATGCCTATTACTAAGTGAAAGAAGCCAATTGGAAAAGGCTACATATTGTATGATTTCAACTATGTGACATCCTAGAAAAGGCAAAACCATATGAACAGTAAAAAGATTGGTGGTTGCCAGGGATTTTGGGTGGGAGAACTGAATAGGCAAGCAATGAAGATTTTGAAGCTGGTGAAAATACTCCACTTGATACTATAATAATGGATGTATGTCATTACACATTTGTCCAAATCCACAGAATGCACACCAAGAGTGAAACTTAATAAAAACCATGAGCTTCAGGTGATAAAGATGTGTCATTATTAGTTCATCAACAGTAACAGATAGAAACATCCCCCACCAAAGTGGCCTAATAGGGAAGGCTGTGCAAGTATGGGGACAGGGCATATGGGCAATCTCTGTACCTTCCTCTCAGTTTTGATGTGAACATAAAACTGCTCTTGGAAAACATCTATTTAAAGTTTTACTAGTCATAACCACAGAGAATCTATGCTTTGCAGGAAAAGCAGTCCTAGGAGGGAAGCTCATAATAATACAGGACTTCTTCAAAAAAGAAGAACAATCTCAAATAAAAATTCTAACCTACTAGCTAAAACGAAGAGCAAACAAAAGCAAGTCAGCAGAAGAAAGAAAATAAGAAAGATCATGGAGGAAATAAATAAAGATTAAAAAACAATGGAAAAAATCAATCAAACCAACAGCTGGTTTTCTGAAAGAGTAAACAAAATTGACAGATCTCTGGCCAAGCTCATGAAGAAGAGAAAAGAGAGAGCAGAAATAAACAAAATAAGAAAGGAAAATGGAGAAATTACAAACAATACCACAAAATACACAATGTAATATGAGAATACTATGAACAACTATAAGGACACAAAATGGATAACCTAGAAGAAATGGACAAGTTTCTGGAAACATAGAGTCCACCAAGACTGAATGAAGAAAACTTGACCACTTGAACAAACCAATCAGGAGAAATCAAATTGAATTAGAAATAAAGGCTTACCTAGAAACAAAATTCCAGGACCAGAAGGCTTCACTGAGGAATTTGACCAAACATACAAAGAACTCATAACAATCCTTCTTGAACACTTCCAGTAGACTGAAAAAGAGAGAGTACCCCCAAACTCATTCTATGAAGCCACCGTTAGCCTGATAACAAAAACAAAGTTACTACCAAAAAACAACAATACATACTAATACCACTGGTGATCATAGATGCAAAACTCCTCACCAAAATATTAGCAGAGTCCAACAGCACATAAAAGAGATCATACACCATGATCAATTTGGATTCATCCCAGGAACACAAGGATGCTGCACCATACATGAATCAATCAATGTAATGCATCACAACAAGAGAAAACACACACACACACACACACACACACACACACACACACACACACACAATCATCTCAATAGATGCAGAAAAATCATTTGATAAAATTCAACACTAATTTATGATAAAACACATTACCAAAGTGGTTATGGAGGGAACATAGCTCAACATAAAAAAAGCTTTTTTTTAACTTTTAAAAATTGAGTTATAGTCATTTTACAATGTTGTGTCACATTCCAGTGTAGAGCACAATTTTTTAGTTATACATGAACATACATGTATTCATTGTCACATTGTTTTTTGCTGTGAGCTTCCACAAGATCTTTATATATTTCCCTGTGCTATACAGTATAATCTTCATAAAGGACAAGGTTGTCACTCTCACCACTTGTATTCAATATAGTCTTCGAATCCCTAGCCACAGCAATCAGGTAAGAAAAAAGAAATAAAAAGGATCCAAATAGGAAAAGGAAGAGGTAAAATTGTGACTATATGCAGATGACATGATACTGAATACAGAAAAATTTGAAAGTTTCACACAAAACTAAAACTAATAAAAGAATTTGGCAAGGTAGCAGATACAAGGTTAATGGACAAAAACCGGTTGCATTTCTTTATACAAATAATGAATAATCAGGAAAAGAATGTAAAGAAACACTCCCTTTTAAAATAGCACCCAAAGTAATAAAATATCTAATAATAAATTTAATCAAGGAGGTGAAATTGTTATAAATGAAGAACAATGAAACTGATTAAGGAGATTAAATAAACCTGAAAAAATGGAAAGATATCCCATGCACCTGCCCAAGGCAATTTACAGATTTAATGCAACGTGTATTAAATTACCTAGGACATACTGCAGAGAAATAGAACAAATCATATTAAATTTTATATGGAAACACAAAAGACACAAAATTGCCAAGGCATTGCTGAAGAAAAAGAATAAGGCTAGGGAAATAACCCTCTCAGATTTCAGAAAATACTACAAGCTACAGTAATCAAAACAGCATAGTATTAGTACAAAAACAGAAATATGGATCAATGGAACAGGATAGAAAGCCCAGAAGTAAACCCAGAAAATTTTGGTCAATTAATCTTCAACAAAAGTGGCAAGAACATACAATGGAATAAACAGAGTCTCTTCAGCAAATGGTGTTGGAGAAACTGGAGAGCATCATGTAAATCAATGAAATTAGAATACTCCATTACACCATACACAAAAATAAATGTAAAATGGATTAAAGACTAAAACATAAGACAAGACACAATAAACTTCCTAGAAGAAATCATAGGCAAAACATTATCTCACATACATCTCAACAATGTTCTACTAGGGCAGTCTACCTAAACAACAGAAATAAAATCAAAACTAAGCAAGTGGGATATAATTAACTTACAATCTTTTGTACAGCAAAGGAAACCATAAACAAAACAAATCGGTAACTTATGGAATGGGAGAAAATATTTGCAAAAGATGAAACTGACAATGGCTTGGTCTCCAGAATATATAAAGAGCTCATATGACTTAATAAGTAAAACAAACAACCCAATCCCAAAATGAGCAGAAGACCTAAACAAGCAATTCTCCAATGAACACATATAAATACCCTATAGGCTCATGAAAAAAATGCTTAATATCACTAATTATCAGAGAAATGTAAATCAAAACTACAATGAGATATTATCTCACACTAGTCAGAATGGCCATCATTCAAAAGTCCACAAATGAAAAATGCTGGAGGGGTTGTGGAGAAAAGAGCACCCTAATACACTATTGAAGTCAATGCAGTTTGGTGCAGCCATTGTGGAAAACAGAATGGAGATTCCTAAAAAGACTAAAAATACAAATAACTTATGATGCAGCAATCCCACTCCTGGGCAATTATCCAAAGGGAACGCTAAATCAAAAATACGTCTACACATCCTACAGCCAGCATAGTACTCAATGGTGAAAAACTCAAAATCTTCCCACTAAAACCTGGAATAAGACACGGTTACCCACTATCAACAGTCCTATTCAACATAGTCTTGAAAGTCCTAGCCACAGCAATCAGGCAAGAGAGAAATAAAAGGGATCCAAACTGGAAAAAAGAGGTAAAAGTGTCACTATATGCAGATGACATGATGTTAAATATAGAAAACCCAAAAACTAGTAGAAATAATCACAGAATTCAGCAAGGTAGCAGGTTACAAGATTAGCATTCAAAAATAAATTTCATTTCTTTACACTAATGATGAATCAACAGAAAAAGAATATAAAGTTTCAATCCCCTTTAAAATAGCTCCCAAAGTAATAAAATACCTAGGAGTAAATCTAACCAAGGAAATGAAAGACTTCTACACAGAAAACTATAAAACACTGATGAAGGAAATTAAATAAGACTTTAAAAAAGTGGAAAGATATCCCATGCTCCTGGATTGGAAGAATCAATATTGTTGAAATGGTCATATACCCAAGGCAATCTACAGATTTAAGTTGATCCCTATCAATTTACCCAGGACATATTTCACAGAAGTAGAACAAATCATAATAAAATTTACATATTCTTGTTTAATAAAAGCTATTTTTGACAAACCTACAGTCAGCACAATACTCAATTGTGAAAAACCGAAAACCTTCCCACAAATATCTGGATTGCACTTGGACCAAGAAAAAAATTATTAAGTAGGACATGATTAGAACAGCTGGTGCAATTTGAATATGAACTGTGGCATACATAATAATACTGAATCAGTATTAAGTATCCTGATTTTGATAAATATATTGTGATTGCATAAGAGAAAATCTTAAAAAAATAGTCACTGAATTTGAGACATGATTTCTATAAATTATAATCAGATCATTCAGAAATAGATATGCCCAGGAGTGGATCATGCAATAAGTCTATTTTTAGTTTTTTGAGACACCTCCATACTGTTTTCCATAATGGCTGCACCAAGCATATGATCTAGTAATCCCACTCCTGGGCACATATCCAGAGGGAACTCTAAATTGAAAAGATACATGCACCCCAATGTCCATAGCAGCACAATATACATTAGTCAAGACATGGAAACAACTTAAATGTCCATTGACATATGACACTATAAAGAAGCGGTGTTATATTTATACAATGGAATACTATTCAGCCATAAAAAATAATAAAATCATAACATGGATGGATCTAGAGATCATCATTATAAGTGAAGTAAGCCAGAAAGAGAAAGAAAATATATGGTATCACTTATATTTGAAATCTAAAAAATGAAAGAAAAGGAAGAAAGTACTGAACTAATCTACAAAGTAGAAACAGACTTGCAAGCATAGTAAATATTCTTATGGTTACTGGGGGAAAGCGAGTAGGAAGGGATAAATTTGGGAGTTTGTGATTTGCAAATTTGGGCCACAATATATAAAAACTGGATTAAAAAAACAAATTTCTTCTGTATAGCACTGGGATCTTTATCTCCTTCTGCTTTTCCAATTTGGATCTCTTTTATTTCTTTTTCATGCCTGAGTGCAGTGGCTAGGACTTCCAAGATTATGTTGAACAGAAATGGTGAGAGTGGACAACATTGCCTTTTCCAAGATTTTAGTAGGAATGTTTTCAGCATTTCATCATTGAATTTTATGCTGGCTATAGATTTGTCATAAACAGCTTTTATTATGTTGAGATATGTTCCCTATAAGCCCACTTTGGTGAGAATTTTTATCATAAATTGGCATTGAATTTTATCAAATGCTTTTTCTGTATCTATTAAATTCAAAGAAGAAATTATATGGAACCACAAAAGACCTAGAATTGCCAAAGCATTACTGAAGAAAAAGAAAAGAGGCTGGAGCAATAACTTTCCCAGACTTCAGACAATACTACAGAGCTACACTAATCAAGATAGCATGGTATTGGTACAAAAACAGATACATGGAGCATTGGAACAGAATAGAGAGCCCTGAAATGAACCCACAAACTTTTGGTCTACTAATCTTCAACAAACGAGGCAAGAATATTCAATGGAATCAAGAGAGTCTCTTCAGCATACGGTATTGGTAAAACTGGACAGCAGCACGTAAAGCAATAAAGCTAGAACACTCCCTTACACAATACACAAAAATAAACTCAAAATGAATCAAAGACTTAAACATAACACATGATATAACAAACCTCCTAGAGGAAAATATAGGCAAAACACTATCTGACATACATCTCAAAAATATTCTCCTAGAACAGTCAACCCAAGCATTAGAAATAAATGAAAGAATAAACAAATGGGACCTAATAAAATTTACAAGCTTCTGCACAGCAAAACAAACCATAAGTAAAACAAAACGACAAGCTAGGGAATGGGAAATAATTTTTTTTGCAAATGAAATTGACAAATGCTTGATCTCCAGAATATATAAGCAGCTCACACAATTTAATAAGAATAAAAGCAAACAACCCAAACCAAAATGGGCAGAAGACCCAAATAAGCAATTCTCCAAGGAAGACATGCAAATGATCAATAGGCACATGAAAAAATGCTCAATATCACTAATTATCAGAGAAATGCAAATCAAAAGTAAAATGAGGTATCACCTCAAACAAGTCAGAATGGCCATCACTCAAAAGTCCAAAAATGACAAATGCTGGAGAGGCTGTGTAGAAAAGGGAACCCTCATACACTGCTGGAGAGAAGGCAGTTTGGTGCAGCCACTGCGGAAAACAGCATACAGATTCCTAAAAAGATTAGGAATAGACCTAACATATGACCCAGGATACCACACCTGGGCATATATACAGAAGGATCCCTACTTCAAAATGACACTTGCACCCCAATGTTCATAGCAGAACTATTTACAATAGCCAAGACATGGAAAGAGCCTAAACATCCATCAACAGATGACTGGATAAAGGAGATATGGTATATTTATAAAATGGAATACTATTCAGACATAAGTCCGACAACATAATGCCATGTATATAAACAGAGACAGAATCAAAGACATAGAATGCAAACTTCTGGTCAAACGGAATGAGGGTGGGAAAGGACTGGGATAGCAAAATGCAGAAAATATATCCAAGACTGTACTGTGTATCACAGGGAAATATATACAAGATTTTGTGCTGGCTGAAAATGAAGATAAGAGACAATGAATGTATATATGCTCATGCATAAAAGAAAAACTGCTCTACACTGGAATATGAAACAAAATTGTAAAATGATTATGAATCAATAAAAAGTTAAAAAAAGAAATTTGATAGGTGACATAATAGAACGGCTAAATAAAGGATTTGGCAGACTAGATAATGAAGAGGGACTTGAAGTGTTTGAGAAGACACGAGAACAGAAAAACGTCAGTAAAAAGATGACATAGAAAATCAAATTAAAACCAATGCAAACATTGCTGTTGAAACCTAGGAAAAGACAAAGGATGCAGGGCTATGACATATAGGATTCCCAGATGAAAAAGCAAGATAATCAAAGAAAAAAGAAAAAAGAAAAAAAGCTCTGAAAAGCTATTCGAAAAAAATCAGACTGAAACATGCTGAAAGCCAAGCAACAATCATCTATAAGAAACCAGGAAGCACGGAGCATCCAAAGAAGGCGGAATCCCAATAGACTTACAAGCAGCTGTATTATCATTCAAATCATCAAAGTTCATGATCAAGCGAGTGACTTTGAATGCACTTAGAGTAAAGCTACTTAGTCACAACAGAACCTCCAGAGGGATTTCAGCTGATATCTCGACAGATTCATTGCAGGAAAGGAAGCAGGGACAAGACACAGACCAAATTCTGAATGAGAAAAAGCTGCAGTCTAGTGTAGCCTATGCCACAAGACTGCACTTTACAATTCTGGACAATGTAGAGAATTTCACAGACTGGTCAATCGTAAAAGAAATCAGCAGTTTGAAGTTTATCCTAAAAGAAAGTTTGCGAATTCTCCCTTGAATACAAAACAAGCAAGATTATCTGGAAATAAGAAAATCATCACTGGAAATGCAAGAAGTGCAATGACTTGCAAAGAATAAACAAGAAGGCAAAGAGGACGTCAAAATCCTAAAGATGGGAGAGGGAAGCAGGAAAAGATAGGTGATTTTCAGCACTTCACTATGTGAATCAGCTTATATGTCTCTCTTAAACAAACGGAGGGATACATGGCATAATGTGTTTGAAAAACAAACAAACAAAAAACAAACAAACAAACAAACACCAAAAGCATACGGTTGACTGACATATATCCGACGGAACCAAGAAAATTCAAAACAAAATACTCAAAGTGATGTCAAGGATCATTCAGCATGCTTTGACAGAGTTTCGCTGCATGCATCTACACAACACACTTGTATTTAGAAAACAGATGCGTGCACTAATATTCATAAATATTGATTCATAAGAGCATATCGTGACCTAACCCAGATGACTATTTTCAATAAAATGAATCCATAGTCCGTGATATAGACTTACAAGCCTTCCATCAGGATGAATGAATGGCATATTCAACCCTACGAACAGATTAAATGGCATATGCCTATAACAAAGACAAGTAGCTCTGCAAAACCGTACTAAGAGTAAAAGAGACAGACAGAAAAGTAGATATTGGGATTGGATTCGTTTCTAGGAAATGCAGCCCCCATGAAGCAAATGGATCCATTGTCTGAGAGCGTGGGTGATTCAGCAGAAAAGCAACAGAAAGATATGCATTCTGGCTGAATAGATATGATGCAAACATAAGATTCCTGTAGTGCGTCTTTGGGTACTGTTAACTGTTAGAATGTTTAAAGACATGTGAATATACAAACTTAACATGGACATAATTCCTCCGTTTGTACTACTTATACAGAAAGGAACATAAGGAAAGAGGAATGGAAAATAAGATCCATGGGACACTAATGGAGAGAAACACACTTAACTTAGGAAAGTCTCATCTGATACAGCCCCTCCCCCAACACTGACAAGAAGTTGCAACCATTGGGGATGGCAGTTACCGGTTGAATTCCAGGTGGAAACTTGTTGTTTACCGCGTGTCTTGTTGTGGCTGGTGGATCCAAAATAAGTAGGTGAACCATGTGGGTAGATCAGTGTCATGGAGGGGTGCAGCCCTCTGAAGGTTGGGTTATGTGTCCTGATAGGGAAGCTGTGTAAGTTCGAGATAGTGCTGCTGCCCAAAGGCCTGAGTTCACGGGTCAGTTTCCAGAACCTGAAAGGTCAGACAGTGGAAGTTCTGCCTGAATTCAGCTTACTGGTGAGACTCCGAGTTACTTTGAGACATGCCCAGTCCTGTTGAAGTCAACTTTATGGGAGACACGAAGGGAAGTTGGCAGAAAAGCTGGATGCACGGATTGAGGGGAGATGCGAACACTTTGATGATTGTTGTTCTGCTACACTGGAGATTAGTGGTATGGAGAATTCTGTACAGAATGCTAGGCTTGAAAGTCATTCATGAGACATATTGAGCCTCACTGATACTGGCAGAAAACTGTGGAGGGTCAACGTGCACTTGAGGAAAGTTCTCAATTCACTGCTCCAAGAATGGGTCCAAGATTCTGGACGTCTAAAACAGAAGAGATGGCAGAGATCAAAAAAGCGCTCATGTTCTTGAAACAGGTGGTGAGAATCCACACGTCCCAAGGGGCAATAACAAACCAATAAGACCACCATGCACAAAGCCCTGGTAAGCCTTCTCCCAGGGTTGGGCCTAGATATCAAGCACATTCTCTTCCCTCCCCACAACTCAGGCATCCATTTTAAAGCATCAGGACCTGAGCTGCAATGAAGACATTAGGAGCAGAGCAAGCCCCTCCTAGGATCAGTGTTCAAACACCTTCACATTCTGTGCACAGCAGTGAAATCCTCCATGGTCAACTACTCTCGACTAAAACAGATTGGAAATGAATTCTTAGGTCACACAATGAAATGATGACCTTCCACTAGATTCAGCAAATGCTGGGTGTTTGTCTACTTTGGGGTGAAGGGAGTGTGGTAAGTGAGGGGAATATTTGACTGAATTTGAATATTTAGTAGGCCTCAGTTTTCCAAGACAGTATAGGTAACAATTATAAGTCAGTTATTGAAATGAACTGTAAAAGTCACCATAGACATGTAGGGACACATATTGTGTGGATTTTCCTTTCTCTTCAGTCAAGTCCCGGGTGCAGGATATCATGGGGTTGCAGTCTTGGATGGGTTAAATTGCTTTACCAAACATGATCGGATGATTAAGTATTCTCATGGTTGATAGAAGAGCACCTTGTTCTCCATAGACTAGCAAAGATGCAGCAGTGTTCTCATAGCTATGATGCCTCTGGGTACTATTGGAAGCAAGCCTACATGTCAATATGTTGTTTGTGTTTCCTTGTGTTTTCCTAGAGAGAAAAGTTGCCCCTTTAATCACCAACATTGGCAAGTATGTGTCATTGGGGGAAAGGGCAGCACATCAACTAGGGGAACCCAGGGTGGGGGTTATTTCATGGTTCCAATATTTATTTCATGTTTCCTGTTGTTGAAGGCATCAACAGTAAAGGTTTCACCTGTTCCCTTCAACATTTTGGACTGGTATTTTACATTTTTCTGTCTATTTTCCTCTTAGAGCTGACAAACTGGTACCTGAATATGACTAGACTGGATTCGGGTTAGTTTTAGTATGTTTTGAAAATTAACTTCATTTTCATACAAATCCCAAAATATGTAAATCAATTCCATTAACCATGTGAAAGACTGTAACTGAGGAATCAACACAATGTCAATACTGGTGTTTTCAGAAAAACCCTCCCACCATGGCGGTACGGATAATAGAGCTAAAGAAGAATCACTTTTCTGTGAGTTATAATGAAAAATGTTGATTTGTCTATGTCCATTTGGCAGAGTTCCAGTGCAAATTTCGCACACTCGCTGCCATATACAGAGCAATATAATTATTGACTCACCCAGCCCTTTGCTAAGGAACATGGCTAAGAGTGGTCTCTTACTTGTAAAGACAGAAAGAGGCCTCACAAAACCTGGAAGGAGCAGGAAGAAATGTTGAGATTGGAAATTAGTGCAGGACCTGACCTCTGGTGAGGTAGAAGCTAAGGTGAATCTCTGCTTTACTGGGTCGCAAACACTCAAGCGGACAGGACACTAGAGTTTGAAAGTGCTGCACTGAGTGTTAGCAGAGGGCACAGCAGATGCTTGGCTGACAGAACTCAAAGAAATCGTACAAAATAACCCCTGAGTTGATTCCCAGACCAAGATATGAGCTGCCAAATTTGAGCTAGCAGGAGCTGTGCAAGATTAGGGACAGGGCTAAGGATGATGGCACACACTGAATCTCAGCGATCTGGAGGGTGTATTGGATTGTGGTTTGTCCTATCAAGAGAGCAAACCGGCCTGGGATCCCAATGAGAAAGCAACCAAACTGGCGGGAGAGTTTGACTTTACTGAAATATCCCATGGCCACATCCACAGCATCTGTAGTCCAAGGAACCAATTTGGAATTTTGCAAATCGAACAAGTGTGGGGCTCAATGAGAGATATCATTCATCTGGTTTCAATGATCTACGGGTCCTTGAGGTTGAAATTGGTGTCCAGTACCATAGGATCTTCCATATTCATAGCTAGGACTGGGATTAGGATTTGGTAAGAGGCAGTGGATGCAGGTCAGCTCTGTAGTAGTCTTCATGATCCCATGCCACCAGAATGAGAGGACAAAGATGAGTGGTTCCTGTCCGCTGCTTGAGAAGATGAAGCGTTTAATTCAGCTTTATCTCCCAAAGGCAGATGCTACATTTGGGATGGCACTGACATGTTACGGCAACGAGGACATCAAGGTGGGGCTGTGGGATCATTGCAGCAGTCCCTGATGCATGACATCCTTAGATATGTTTCCACTGGTGTTTCTGTAGACAAAGAAGCTCTGGGAAGACCTTGTACTATTGGGACATACCACTGCAATAAAAAGGACAATTGCACTGTCACAATGGTGTTTTGGAAACACTCCAAATTGACATACAGCAGCCTGCCAAGCAGAAACCTTATAGAAGCTTCGTTTCCACAAGGGAGAGGGTCCATGCACGTTCAGAGCTGTGATATAATTGTAATAAAAATTAAGTTCTACTAAACGACAAGAGTAGGTTTTGTACATGACAACCACTGCAACACCAGCAATTAGAGATATACCACACTACACACACAGAAAAATAACATTGCATCACTGTCTAGGAAATATTGTCCTCACAGAAATATCATGGAATTGCATACACCCAAGAGACTAAAATTTTCACTTAAACAAGCCCAGCAAGTCTACATTATATACCTGAAAATACTTGACCAGTAGAGTTACAAAACTATAGTAAAAGAGACAGGAAGTACCATTTTCACTCCAAAAGGGATTGAAGGTTCCAGAAAATGGTTTAAAGAATTAGACTCTGAAACAATTCCAGAGCAAGCCTTGAAAAGGTTGGTGAGAGAAGCACTGAAGAACAGTATTGTCTTAGAATTTCAAAAGGCAGAATACAAGAAAAAGGGAAGAGAACATCTATATACAAGACAAATAAATCAGAAAACTCGATGGATGGGATAATAGGGCAGATAAAGTCAGTCCTAAGCGGACTAGATAATGCAGAGGGACTCGTGAGTGACTGCGAAGACAGGAGAACAGAAATACCCTGATCAGAAGATGACATAGAAAAGCAAATGAAAACCAATGCAAAAAATTCTGCTGAATCCTGGATAAGACAAAGCATGCAAAGCTAGGATTCATAGGATTCCAAGAAGGAAAAGCATGATATGTATATAAAAAAATATCTGAAAATGTATTTGTAAAAATATCAGACTGAAACTTGCTGAAAGGCAAGAAACAATCATGTATAAGAAATGATGAGGCACAAAGCGTCCAAAGAAGGCGGAATCCCAAAAGACCTACAAGCAGCTGTTTTATCTTTCAAATCATCAAATTCATGATCCACCGAGTGATTTTAAATGCACCTAGGTAAAAGCAACTTAGTCACAACAGAACCTCCAGAGGGGTTTCAGCTGATATCTCGACAGATTCATTGCAAGACAGTTAGCATTGACAAGACACAGACAAATTTCTGAATGAGAAAAAGCTGCAGTCTAGTGCAGCCTATGCCACAAGACTGCCATTTACAATACTGGCCGATATAGACAATTTCACAGACTGGCCAATTTTAAAAGATCTCAGAACTTCAAAATTTATCATAAAAGAAAGATTGTGAATTCTACCCTGAATAGAAAACTAGAAAGATGATCTGGAAATAAGAAAACCATCATTGGAAATGCAGGAGATACAATATAAGTTGCAAAGAATAAAAGAGAAGTAGGCAAAGAGGACGTCAAAATCCTATGGATGGGAGAAGGTAGCAGGAAACATAGGTGATGTTCAGCAATTTTGTATCTTAATCACTATATATGACTATTTTCATCAAATGGAGTGATACATTGCATAATGTGTTTGCAAAACAAACAAACAACAAAAAAGCAAACAAACAATCACCAAAAGCGTACGGTTGAGTGACATATATCCGCAGAAACCAAGAAAATTCAAAAGAAAATACTAAAAGTGATGTCAAGGATCATTCAGCACGCTTTGACACAGTTTGGCTGAATGCATATAAACAACACCCTTGTATTAAGAAAACACACGAGTGCATAAATCTTAATAAATATTGATACATAAGAGCACATTGTGACCTAACCCAAATGACTATTTTGAATAAAATAGATCCATAGTCCGTGATATAGAAATACAAGCCTTCCATTAGGATGAATGAATGGCATATTGAATACTACGAGGAGAATAAATGGCATATTCCTATAATAAAGACAAGTAGCTCTGCCAAATCTTAAAAGAGTAAAAAAGACAGACAGTAAATTGTATAATGGGACTGGTTTCGTTTCTAGGAAATTCAGCCCCAGTGAAACAAACGAATCCAAGTTCTGAGAGTGTGGGTTTTTCAGCAGAAAAGCAACAGAGAGATATGCATTCTCGGTGAATGTATATGACACAAATATAAGATTACTGTAGTGAGTCTTTGGGTACTGTTAACTGTTAGAAAGTTTATAGACATGTGAATCCATAAACTTAACATGGACGTACTTCCTCCGTTTCTACTTTATATAGAAAACTGCACATAAGAAAAGAGGAATGGAAAATAAGAAACATGGGACACAAATGGAGAGAAACACACATACCTTAGGAAACTCTGGACGGATGCAGCCCCTCCCCGAACACTGACAAGATGCAGCAACCATTGGGGATGGCAGTTACCAGTTGAAATCCAGGTGGAATGCTGGTGTGTCCCGCGTGGCTTGTTGTGGCTGGTGGATCCAAGGTAACTGGGCAGAACACGGTGGGTGGATCAGTGTCATGGAGGGGCTGCCGCCCTCGCTGAAGCTTGGGATATGTCTCTTGTTCGGGAAGCTGTGTAAGAGCAAGATACTGCTGCTGCCCAATGGCCTGAGTTCACGGGTCAGTTTCCAGAAACTGAAAGGTCAGACAGTGGAAGTTCTGCCTGTCCTCAGCTTACTGGTGAGACTCCGAGTTAGTTTGACACATGTCCAGTCCTGTAGAAGTCAACTTTAAGGGAGACACGAAGAGAAGTTGGCAGAAAAGCTGGATGCACGGATTGAGGGGAGATGTGAACACTTTGATGATTGCTGTTCTGCTACACTGGAGATTAGTGGTATGGAGAATTCTGTACAGAATACTAGGCTCGGAAGATATTCATGAGACATATTGAGCCTCACTGATACTGGCAGAAAACTGTGGAGGGGCAACGTGCACTTGAAAAGTTCTCAGTTCACTTCTCCAAGAACGGGTCCAAGATTCTGGACGTCTAAAATAGAAGAGATGGCAGAGATCATAAAAGCGCTCATGTTCTTGGAACAGGTCGTGAGAATCCACACGTCCCAAGGGAAAATTTCAAAACACTAATACCACCATGCACCAAGCCCAGGTAAGCCTTCGCCCAGGGTGGGGTCTAGCTATCAGGCACTTTCTCTTCCCTCCCCAACACAGGCATCCATTTTAAGGCATCAGCACGTGAGCTGCAATGAAGCCATTAGGAGCAGAGCAAGCCGCTTCTAGAATCAGAGTTCAAATACCTTCACATTCTGTGAACAACAGTGAACTCCTCCATGGTCAACTACTCTCGAGTAAAACAGATTGCAATTGAATACTTAGATCACACCGCGAAATGATGACCTTCCCCTAGATTCAGCAAATGCTGCGGTTCTGCCTACTTTGGGGTGAAGGGAGAGTGGTAAGTGAGGGGAATCTTTGACTGAACTTGAATATGTACTAAGCCTCAGTTTTTCAAGAGAGTATAGGTAAATCTTATAAGTCAGTTATTGAAATGATCTGTAAAAGTCACCATAGACATGAATGGACACATGTTTTGTGGATTGTCTTTTCCCTTCAGTCAAGTTCCGGGTGCAGGATATCATGGGGGTGCAGTCTTGGATGGGTTAAATTGCTTTATCAAACGTGATCGGATGAGTATATATTCTCATGGTTGATAGAAGAGCACCTGGTTCTCCATAGTCTAGCAAAGCTGCAGCAGATTTCTCATAGATATAATGCTTCTAGGTGCTATTTGAACCAAGCCTATGTGTAAATATGTTATTTGTGTTTCCTTGTGTTTACCTCGAGAGAAAAGTTGCCCCTTTACTAGCCATCATTGACAATTACGTGTCATTGGGAGGAAAGGGCAGCACATCAACAAGGGAAACCCAGGGTTGGGGTTATTTCATGGTTCCTATATTTAGCTCATTGTTCCTGTTGTTGAATGCATAAATAATAAAGCTTTCACCTGTCCCCTTCAACACTTGGGACTGCTATTTTACATTCTTCCTATTTTTATTTTGAGCTGACATATTAGTACCAGAAAATGACAAATGTGCTTTGGGGCTAGATTCAGTATGTTTCGAAAGTTAACTTCATTTTGATACAACTCCCAAAATATGTAAATCAATTCCATTAACCATTTGAAAGACTGCCACTGAGGTATCAACGCAATGTCAATAATGGAGTTTTCAGACAAACCGTCCCACCATGTCTGTACAGAAAATTGAGCTAAACAAGAATCACATTTCTGTGAGTTATGTCTGTGAAATGTTGATTTATTGATGTCCATTTGGCAGAGTACTGGTGCAAATTTCGCTCATTCACTGACATGTGCTCAGAAAGATATATATGGACTCAACAAACCCTTGGCTTGGGACACTTGGTGAAGAGTGGTCTCTTACTTACAAAGACAGGAAGAGGCCTCACAAAACCTGGAAGGAGCAGAAAGAAATGTAGAGAATGGAAATTAGTGCAGGACCTGACCTCTGGTGAAGGAGCAGCCAAGGTGAAACTCTCGTTTACTTGGACACACACTCTCAGGTGGTCAGGAAACAAGGGATTGAAAGCACTGCGCTGCGTGTTAGAAGAGGGCACAGCAGATGCTTGGGTGACAAAACTCAAAGAAATCAGCACAAAATATCCCCACAGTTGATTCCCAGACCAAGATACGAGTGGCCAAATTTGAGCTAGCAGAAGCTGGGCAAGATGAGGGATATGGTTGTGGAAAATGGCACACACTGAATCTCAGTGATCTGGAGGGTGTATTGGATTGTGGTTGGTCCTATCAAGAGAGCAAACCGGCCTGGGTTACAAATGAGAAACCAACCAATCTGGCGTGCGAGTTTGTGTTTATCGAAATGTCCCATGGCCACATCCAATGCATCTGGAGATTCAGGGACCAATTGGTTATTTTACCAATCGAGCACGTGTGGGGCTCAGTCAGAGCCATCATGCATCAGGTCTGAGATTTCCAGGGGGCCTTGAGGTTGAACTCAGTGTCCAAAGCCATAGGATTTGCCAATTTCATAGGCAGGATTGGGATTTGCTTTCTGGGGTGGAGGGTCTCCCCCAAGTGTCTGGACTTGACTCTGGGTGAGTTGGTCAGTTGGACAGTGGCTCAGTGTGAGTCCATGTCCAGTGGAGGAGGTAGCGGGTTAGATCTAGAAGGACTCCTTCTGGGGCGGGAGGGCACACAATGGAGGCAGGAGGCCAAGTCCAGTTGACTGAGAACAGGTCATATCCTGCATTGTCCTGCAGGGCAAATGAAAGCGTCCAGTCTACAGAAGGTGGAAAGGTGGTCCATACAATGGTTCAGCTCAGAAGTCACATCCTCAAAGGAGCCTTCCCTGCCTGCACAGTCTAAAGGGACAGCCTCCTCCAAGCATATCTCCCCAGCAGACACCTGCTCCATTTCCTGCATAGCATTCAGGACTCGGGCCCCTGCTCCGCACCCACCCATGTTTCCGCTGCCTAGAGGGAAAGCCCTCACGGGAGCCATCAAGCCCTGCATGACCATGGCCCCACATCTCTGTCTCCCCTGCCACCACTGTCTCCACCTGGCCCTCTTCTCCTTCACTCCGGCACTCCTGAATCCCCCCAACCCTGTGTGCTCTCCAGAGCACGTGTCCCTCCTAACATGTTGTGTGCTCACTGTGTCTCACCCACTGCATGCCTCCCACCCAGGTCAATATCCAGCACACAGTAGGGCTCAGTAAGTAGAGAATGAAAGACTCTTACCATCACTGCTGGGAAGACTTTTCTCTGTGGCCTACAGTGATCACAGACACTTCACATATTCGCTGAGGTCCTACTGTGTGCTGGGCAGGTTCCAGATACCGGGCACAGCAGGTAGTGAAGCAGGCATGTCTCCATTCTCATGCAGCAGACAGCCTGGTGGGGGACACAGAGAAAATTAAGTAAAATATACACAATATCCGGAGGTGATATGTTCCATGGAGAAAAATAAGGTCAGGGAGGACATTTGAGCAGATTCCTGGAGGTGTTTAAGAAGCAGAGGGAGACAGTTCCTGGCTGAAAGATCAGCCAGCACAAAGGCCCTGAGGCCACAGTGGGATGCGCGTGGAGGGTCTTAGTTATCCATGTGAGTTCTTAGTCCTGCCTTGAATATGTATGTTGCTTTTAATTGTAAACCTAGATTTCAACTTTATAGCAAATTAACCTGCATCATCAATCTGCATAATTTAGCCAATTCTGTTTCAGGTGTTGTGGGCACAATTGCGGGCTAGTTACTTGGGTTGGTAAAGAACTACCCACGTCTGAGAAGGGTCTAGGAAAGTTTAATAGGGACACTGCTATAGGCAACATCAGGCCACACAGGCAAGAGGTGCCTACACGAGC
This sequence comes from Camelus bactrianus, assembly GCF_048773025.1. Lineage (NCBI taxonomy): Eukaryota > Metazoa > Chordata > Mammalia > Artiodactyla > Camelidae > Camelus > Camelus bactrianus. Next base: position 349,183 of record NW_027413924.1, on the reverse strand, counting down.
GCCAAGGTTGAGTGTGTAGGGTCTGTTATTGGGGGTGTGCTGTGCACACAAGGAGGAGGGGGATGCATGATCAATTCATGCACAGGTACCTGGTTGGTTGTGAGATCTGTCAGGGGCTTCTCTGAACAACAGGCTTTACCACTTTGATAAGGGCAGGATGTGAGGCCTCTCTTCCTGGGGCAATGAGTTTACATAGGGTAAACACACAGCAAGAGAAGATGTTTTATAGCTTGTGGAAATGCAGGTGTGCAAAGGGTCCTGCAGTGTGGAGTGGGAGGTAAAGTGCCACTGGGCTCTAGGCACACAGAGAGCCCAGGGGTGAGGGTGTATGACTCTAAAGAGTGCCAGCTGGCTTCACACCAGGGACTTTATGTGGAAACAGGACAATCTAGGTTGTCAGCACGTGTCTACTCAGTGAGCTCCCTAAGCATAGCTCTGTCAGGCACCAGGTGGCTGTGAAATGAACATGAAGTTCCCCACCCTGAGGACCCCAATGAATGAACATCTTGACATCCTCAAGCCCCTTCCCCTGCACCACCGCCCCACCTCATCTGGGTCTCAGGCTCTGACCCTGACATCAGTGGCACCTTCGTTCCCTACATCCAGCTCTTCTGGACGTCTCTGTGATGAGCTGTTCCATGTCAGCGAGCCCCAAACTGAGCTCTGCCTTTACCCCATGAATGCTTCCTCCCTGTGAAGCCCCTTGTGAAGGAGCCACCACTAGCAGGATCCTTCAGCCCTGAGTGTCTGCCTTCCCCACCCCTCCGATTTCCCCCAGCACATGATCCCCTCTGGAGGTCCCTATTATCCTCTCCCTCCCAATTCAGTCTTGGGCTGCACAGCAAATCCCTCTTCACAATCTCCCACAAGACAGGTCCAGGTCCACTTGGGGACACTGAGGTGACACAGGCTGGTGTTGCTGGGAATGAAAAGCAAGATCCTGGAGCAGAGGAGAGGCAAGAGCTCCCAATCCACCAGAAAATAGGCTAAAGTGGGGGCAAGACACCCATAAAGGGTGAGGCAGGCATCACACTGCAGCCCCGCCCTCTGCTACCCCAGGATGCCCTGTGTTTCCTGCTTTGGCCTGGGGGAATTCCCCCCTTACTCTCTGTTAGAGGGGTGCCCATTCATTCATTCACAACCTCATTCACCATGTACATGGGTCCTGCTCAGTGCCAGGCCTCAGCTGAATGACAGCTCATCCTTGGGGACACAGCTCAGATCTCACCTCCTCAATGAAGCACTTCTGGATTCCCACCCCTCCTGAAGCTCCTCTGGCCTCAATTGGGACCACTAGGGCTGTGACCACACTCTGATTACCTCCCAAGTCTGTGATCTCTGTGAAAGCTCTGGGCCCAATGTGGAAAGAGACTCAGAAAAATGGGGCCAAAAGGGGCTAAGAAAAATGTTACTAGTTCTCTATTACAGAGAAGGGCACTGAGCAGAGAGAGGGCAGTGTCCAACCAAAGCTACAAAGCATGGTCTCAGTGAGCCCTCCCATGACCCTGTTACTAGTTCTCTGTTACAGATGAGGACACTGAGCCATAGAGATGGAGCAGAGCCCTGCTATAGCCTTGGCCCCACGGCCTGTGTCCTTTATGAGTAGCTCCATGCTGCCAGCAGGGGTGTGGGCCTGGAATGGAGGTTGAAAGCAGCCTGACCCCCAGGACCCCTTCATACACAAAGTCAGTCTCAGGAAACACCCCTCAAGACCTACTCTACACCCCTGGGATTGGGACCTGATTGCTGTTCCTGGAAGCTGGCTGGGCTTCCCTGTGAATTGCCCCAGGAGATGCTTGGGACAGCCACAGGGCCCCTGAGGCTCCCTGTCCCCAGATGAGCAGCTCTGGTCCCCTTGACTGTCCCTGGCAGAGGCCTGATGACATGAGGTGTTGGCCGGTTAGCCAGCTGTGGAGATGAGGAAACGGGGGCAACATGCATGTACATGCAGGGATCCAGGTATTCACTCAACAATCATTGATTCAGGCCTTGCCGTGTGGCTTGCCTGGGCCCAGGCCTGGGTGTCCAGCAGTGCATACAGTCAACCCCTTGAGCCTTCTGGGAAAGCAGTGCTCAGAGGAACTGGCCCTCAGTGCCCCCATCAGTGCCCATACCTGGGCCTCTCTGGGGGATTCTGAAATGTGGGATCATGACGGTCCTGGGAAAGGAGAGAGAATGTGGGCTGGGCGTCAGGTCTGCATCAGAACCTAATGATGCCCATAATGTTGTGTGACCTGGAAACTCCCTGACCTCTCTGTACCTGGCTATCCAGCCCTGACTCAGAGGACTGCTGTGCTTGGCACACAGTAGGACCTCAATCAGAGGAAATACCCAGCCCTTCCCCAGGAACCTCTCCTAATACATGCCCAAAGCTAAGCCCATGTGCCACACATCACCAGAGCTGATACTTGACAAACAGGGCAAGTGAAATCCAGCAACTCCTCCATCCTGCCTGAGGCCCTTCCCTCCTCAGTGACAGTGGCTCAGAGCAGGTCTCTGCATCCCAGAAGTCTGAACTGAGCCTTGTGACCTGGAGGAGTCCCTGTTCCACACAACTCTGTTTCCAGTTCCTTCCAACAAGACACAAGAGCACATGGTCAGTCTCTTAACTGCAAGGTACTCCCTTTGCAAATTCCCCCATCACATCCGGGCAAGAAGATGTGAGTTCCAGGGCACATGTACATCCAAATGATGACTTCAGGGAAATATCCCTGCCCACACTGCCCTCTTCAGCGCCCACCTTCTAAAAGAAGGGGTAGTGACCCACGGTTGTGCACAGTTTTATCAGAACAAAGCCCTCACCCACTCACCATTGGAAACACGTGAGAAGCAGAGATTCCCAAGTGCCTAGACCCCTGTCATCCAGAAAGCAGAGGTTAGGGTTACAGACAGAAGGGGAGAAAGTACTTTCAGACTATATATCTGATAAGGGGTTAACACCCAAAACATATAGAGAACTCTTACAATTCAACAGCAAAAAACAAGCAATCTGATTTAAAAAGTGGGCAGAGGAACTGAATAGACATTTTTCCAAAGAAGGCACACAGATGTCTAACAGGTACATGAAAAGGTGCTCAACATCACTCACCATCAGGGAAATGCAAATCAAAACCACAATGAGATATCCCCTCACACCTGTCAGGGTGGATGTCATCAAAATACAAGAGATAACAAGTGATGGTGGTGGTGCGAAGAAAAGGGAAACTTGTGCAACGTTGGTGGGAATTTAAATTGGTGCCACCACTCTGGAAAAGAGTAAGGAAGCTCTCCCAAAATTTAAAATTAAAACTTCCATATGATCCAGCAAGTCCAATGCTGGGAATATATCCAAAGGAATTGAAATCACTATGTCAATGAGATAACTGCACCCTCATGTTCACTGTATCATTATTTACAATAACCAAGATATGTAAATAACCTAAGTGTCTGTCAACAGATGAATGGATACAGAAAACGTGATGCATATGTATGTATATATAATGGAATCTTAATCAGACATTAAAAAAATGAATTCCTGCCATTTGTGACAACTTGGATGGACCTTCAGTGTATTATGCTAAGTGAAATAAATAAGACAGTGAAAGACAAATACCTATGATCTCATTTATATGTGGAATCTACAAAATAATCCGAAACCCATAGAAACAGAGATCAGGTTGGTGGTTGCCAGAGGTGAGTCAGGGGGTGATTGAAATTCGGGAAGATAATCAAAATGTACAAACTTCCACTTAGAAGATAAACAAGTCCTGGGGACATAGTGTACTGCAAGGTGACTGTAGTTAGCAACACTGCGCTGTGCATTTGATAGTTGTTAAGAGAGTACCTCTTAAAATTTCTGATCACAAGGAAAATAGTGTGTGACTATGGGTGATGACAGACATCAAGTAAATTTAATGCAGTGATCATTTCACAATATGCACATGTAATAAATCATTATGCTGCACACCTAAAGCCAACAAAGTTATGTGACAATTGTATCTCAGGAATACTTATCCCAGGAAGCGGGGGTGCAAGCCTGGACTACCTACTGCAGGAGCTGCCTTTGCCCTCCAACAGCAGAGGGTGGTAATTGTGACAGGGACTGTAGGTCCCTCAAAGCCTAGAATGATTGCTGTCTGGACCTTCACAGGGAGAGTGTGCAGACCCTGCCCTGGAAGACGGTGGTCATGGCAGCAACGACGGCCTGCCTCTGTGCAGGCTCAGCCCAGACAGCTCCTGTGCTCTGCTGTCACCGCATTTACTTCCCTCCCCACCCTCAGAGGGAGAGGCTTCAATGTTGCGATTTTACACATGAGAAAACTGAGGCTCATTTGCTTTGAATTATTGACCAAGTGGTGGGGGAAGTTTTGAACCCCAGTGTTCTGATTTCAAAGCCACATCTCAGCCCTGATTTTTAGAAGGTGGAGGTCCAGGCACTGGGGACCCTCCACCTTCCTCACTTGTAGTCTTACTCCAGGGCTGCCATCCCCGAGGCGTCTGGGTGAACACATTTAATCCGCTTACTCTGCACCAGCTGAGCCCTTGGCTGCCAGTCTGTTGTCGCTGCCTGACACCAGCTGAGTTTTACAAGTAAATCATTCAACCTGCCCTGCCAGCCCACCTGCCCTGCTATGTGGGGCAGACCCTTCCTAGCCTGGTCATTCTAAACCATTATCTCACACATTTGCACAACTGCATCGAAAGGGCCCTACTCCCTGTGTGGAGGTATCGACAAGGGGAAGGGAGGGGAGTTTGGGGTGACCGCTTACTGTGAAGGTGACACATGATAGGGACATGTTCATGTCCATAATGGCACTCAACTTGAAGCTAAGAACATGGTCACAGCGAGGGCTAAAAGCTGAGAGGCTACAAGGCTGCTGAGAAAGGGGCTTGAATATTGAATTGTAAATGTGTAATTTAATTTAAAATTTAGTACCCTGGGTGATAAGAATTTGCCCCTAAGGCCGGAATTGGCCGCCTGACCATTGGGAACCCCTCAATTCCAGGATGTAATATCTGAGCATGGAGGGGGCTTAAATTGGGGTGCTGTCCTCTCAGTCATGGTGCACCTGCCCACGTGTGCACCCATGAACTGCAGTGCTCACACATCAAGGCACCTCTCATGCCCTGCCAAGGAGGTCAGTGTCATAAGGAAAGGATGACAGACTGTGAGGTCACACGTGTGCCCCTGCAGGGGTGAATGTTGTATAGGGCATAGCCCCCCCACTCTCACCTCCAGGAGGGGTGGTGGAGGGAGCAGGACTACTGAGCCCCTAGGCTTAGCAAGCATCCTGGCTGAGGTTGGGGAGGCTGTCCACTCTGAAGTCATAGGTCAGATGGTAGATTGGAGTCCCACCCCCACAGCTCACCAGTGAGACCGTCTAGTCTGTTTTCTCTGTAAACTGGAACACAGTCACCCTCACCCTCAGAAATGGGGGCAGCCTGTGTAAATTACAACACAAAACCATGCGCTGTTTCAAGTGCCCGGGGTGTCCAGCCCCCCTAGGCCGGGCAGGTGGGAGAGGAGGTGTGTGGGTTAGCAGGTGTGACAGCAGAGCTGAGACTTGGCTGAGTGCATACACTCTAATATCCAGGAACTGCGAGCTACCACTAGCAAACCTGTTCATTGGGGCCATGTGTACTCTCCCTTGTCATTTACAATCCCCTGTTTGAACAGAGGCCTCTGGAGTCTATTAGCCACATTGTTGCCTGTCACCACACTGTTGCAGGTCCAGGGTCTCCATTTAGCCAGCTTGAAGGAATAGTCAAACTTTTTCTTAAAACCAGTGACAGAAAACCAAAGTGGCTTAAAGAAGCAAACAGGGCAGGAGAGAATGACTTAACTAACTGAGACATCCACAGGGAGATAGCTTCAGGAAGGGCTGTACCTGGTGCTCAGTGACATCAGCAGAAGTCATCCTTCCTCACCTCTGGGCTCTGCCACTGGTGCCATCTTCACATGGCTCTGCCTTTATGAGAGCAATATAGTCACCAACTGCCACAGGCTGACATCACCACCCCTCAACTCCCAACTGAAATAGAAATTTTCTGCTCCCAGGATTCCAGCAACTATGCCTGACCTCCTTGGAAACTGACTGGGCTGGTGCCCAGCCCTGAGCCAATCACAGTGGCCAGGGAGGATGGAAAATGCTGATTGGCCAGATAAAGGCCATGTGACCATCCTCTCCAGGAAACCTGTGAGCTGTTCACCTGTTTTCAGGTTGGGAGAGTGTGATGTCTCCCAGAGGATCCTGCTACTAGCACAAACTGCAGGTGGCACAATGAGCTGAAATGAGCCTGTCTGCTTGGTGACAAGTGACAGGTCACTTAGTGGTTCACTGCTCCAGGGAAGGAGGCATGTCCACACAGTATTGGGGCTTCAGAGCCAGATGTAGTAGAAAAGCCTCCCAGTCTCCCAAAAGGTGGGAAAGTGAGCAGTGACACAGGAAAGGCACTCCCCTCTGTGGCCCTTGGCTTTCTCCTTGTTACAGTGGAGAGTGCAGTGTTGCCCCTGACAGCTCACTTCCCTGCTGGGAGGCCTATGCAACAGGTGGAGAGTGCTTGGAAAAGCCCACTTATTCTGAGGAACTGTTATTGCTCCTGGTGGCATTATTATTTTCATGTCACTTGTGAGGTGGGACCTGAAGGGTCCCTGATCTGGGGGCACAGACACCCACAGAAACTTGGCCCACTATTACTGTTCATTCAACAATGACTTACCGAGCACCTACTGTGTGTCAGTTTCCCAGGGTAGAGCAGTGGTGTTGACAGCAAAAGCCCCTGCCTCACCTCATCTCTGCATCCCAGGTGGGGTCAACAGTGTGGGAGTTAATGAAGCAGAGGACGTGGCCGAAGCCTTGTGGGAACCCCTGGGTTTTTCTCTGTGCTGAGGGCACTAGCAGCACACCGATTTTGGGACTCAGTACCCGCAGGACCCAGCATGTTGGGTAAAGGAGAGGGGCATTTCTAAAAGCCCATCCTCACTAACCCAAGGCTCTGGAGGGCAGCTCCACTCTGCTCAAACCCAGGGGGCATCTTCCACCATTCTGATCACCCTCTGGTATTACTCCCCGCTCAGATGCACTTTTCCCTGTGGCAGCTACACTCAGAATATGTGTTTGTTTCTCTCCCATGTGGTTAAGTGGAGTTCAGATACATAATAGTGATGGAGTGGCTAAGCCTCTGGGCAGATTGCTGGGTGACCCGCGGAAATTGCTGCACATGATTAGCTCCCTTCTGCCAACCAAAGGGCCAGGCCCCAACACTGTTCTGTCTGTTCTAGCTCACTTAATCTGCACAGACACTCTGTGCAGGACCTCCTGTTATCCCCCATCTCTGCTGACTTTGGGTGGACAAAGCTTGGGTTTGAGAAAGTTGCCAAGGTCACATTGTTGACAAGTGGGGAGCTGGGGTTTTGCACCCTGGTCCCAGCAGTCTGGATCATGGAAAGGCCTGGGTGGGGCAGCTTATTGCCAAGGGAAGTCCTGCCCAAGCCTCTCCCATGAGAGCCCACCCAACAGCACATCTAGCAGAGTCAGCATTTCCTGGACCAGATGGACAGAACCTCAAAACTTCTTTGCAAACAGATTGTTTCCATGTTCTTTTTTCAAACACAGAAAGGCCACAGGCCAGGGAAGGAAAAGGCCAAGAGTTATTTCATTGGGGAGAGTGAAGGACAAGTGTGAAGACACACAGCACTCCCAGCAGACCTCTCGGCAGAGCCTGCCACTGGGTGAGCAGCTACCATGACTACCTACCATAAGCCTGTGAGGTTCATGCCTGTACAATCCTGCCTGTGAGAAGAGCAAAGTGAAGCTCAGAGAGGTGTGGGGACACTCCAAAGACAAACAGATAAGGTGGGATCATCACCACCATGCTGTGCTGGGACAGGCAGTCACCTGTCACACTGCTCATGCATGGCCTGCTGGGAGTAGTGAAGGCCTGACAGGAGCACAGGAACACTGTGGTGAAGGTGATATTTCTACCTGGGACAGCTGGTGCCGGGAACTCTAGCTGATTCTTCATTGTGCCTGCTTTGAGTGTCAGCATGTTGCAGCCTCATGTAGGGGAAGGGCTGTCTCCTTTCCACACCGGTGCACAAGGAAGAGCATGTACACACTGGCATCACCATAGATCACCGGCAGGATCAGGATCTGGAGCTCAGAGCAGAAACTGCCAACACCTCAGGAACTGGTGCAAGAGGAGGACCTGAGTGCCCCCTGAAACATGTCTAGTTTTAAAAACATACTTAATTAGGGGGAAGTGATAAACAGTTGATCCCTTCAAAATATTCGGTTATCCAAGGAACAACAGCACCTCAGCATTGTAAGAAGATTAAGTCAGTCATCAATAACCATCACTATATGTATGAGAAAACAGTGTTAGGAGATACAAAAGGGTCTCAGGATCATGCAGGTCAGAACTGAGAACCGTCCAAAGCATGTGCTGCATGATAGCCTCTCTAAGCTACCTGAGGCTTGGTCTGCTCCTGACACAGGGCAGATGGTTTTGAGAAAACCACACTCCTCAGGGGACCGCAGGGAGTTGAAAGAGTTGAGTTTGGGTTCCTGATCATCTTCTAAGTTTGGAATTTTGAGATTCTTCTGCACCTGTCCTTCCTCCAGAACAGAATCTGATTCAGGCGGGATTCCAAGGACTGAGGCATGTGCCAGGCAAGAGAGCAGGCATGGCTGAATGAGAGCATCGCCAGTGCCATCAACAAAGAGGCCAGGGCACTGAGATTTCCAGTGATTTAGCATCCTGGCTGGGAGGGGTCATGTGTTCTACAGTGAGTTCTGAGTATCCTGCACCGCCCTCGAAGACCTGCAGGGGGCGCGCGAAGCCAACGTGTCTTAGGTGGCGGTGCGCATACGCAGTCCGCATCAGCAACCAGCGTCTTCTCTGGGGGCGGAGCTTGTTTTCCTCAGGACTGAGAGGGCGGCGCCAGGGAGGCTCCGGCACAGCGCTGCCTGCGTGTTCTCGGGAGGAGGACGCTCCCCGCCCGCTGTCTGAAGATACGCCGGTTTCCCACGGCCTGAGCCCGCTTCCTGCCGGGGTGTGTGTGGACCTGACCGAGCTGGAGCCACGGCCGGCTGGTCAGGATGGGACGGGTGCGCTGGCGGGCCCGCTTCGAATATTCTCCTCGCCCGCCGGGAGCGGGTGAGTGTCCGCGCCCCTGGTCCTCACCGCCCGGGTCCCCCTCCCCCGTGTAATCGGAGGTGTGTACACAAAGGTTCAGGAGTGGGGACGCGGGTGTAATGGGAAAGGGGCTGAGAAAGTACTGAAAGAGTTAAAGAGAAGTGTGTAAAATCACATTATGTTAATTTTTATATTTTAAGTTTGTCAAAGTCAGAGTTTATCATGCTTTTAATTTCTTGTCTTTAAAGGAATGCAATCATTTATTTTATACTTAAAATATGATTCTCAGCTTACCTCGTTTTCAAGTCAAAATACTGCCACGGTTGACATTTTCTCATAATATAGTGACAATCTTAAACATGTGTGAATATAAACTCATTGAAAAAATCTTGCAGCATTCCATGCTGAGTAGTCTTGTTAAAAATAATATCCGGGCCATTACTAAATCATTACAAAAATATAATTTTTTTGAATCACTTTTAGAAGTTCCAGAAACAGTGGTATTTTTAAAACACCAACCACTGCATAGTGCTTAAGACCATTTAAGATGAAATATATTCAAACCTAAAACTTTAGAATACTCAAAAGGCAGGATAATATCTGCTTTTTCATTGCAAATACATGTTTTCTTCATAAGTGCAATATACGAAAGTATTCAGCTAAATTTTGTATATCTTTATTCAAAAGGTGAAATTAGAATAAAATCTCCTTATTTTTTATTTTAAGGCTAATTCCCATAAAAATTGGTATTTTTATCTGTAGGATCTTAATTGTCCATTCATTTGTTTTTTCTTTTGGTTTCTTTAACAGAGAGTGCATACTTGTGTCTTTTTAGAGTTTTTAATTCTGCTAACTTATTCCAAGAGACTTTCTGACACTGATAGTAAATAAGGGGAGTGGCCTTATAGTAACTGTGCATCTTTTATGTCAGCACAGTGCGCTTGCTGATATGATTTTACATTAGATTATAATATAATTATTTTATTTGATTTACATATATACTAATACATATTTTATATATGTACACACATATATGAATATCTACTAAATGCCATTAATTTGCATGGGGTGGTAGCTGATAACATGTGTTCTTTCTGACCACTGGCTATTCTTATGTGTGTCTAACGTACTTCTTAGAACAGATGCTAGAACATCACACCTCTCATTATACAGTATTTTAAAGGTTATATTTTATTTTACTTATTTTTAAACACTTTTTATTAGGTAATAGTCATTTTACAATGTTATGACAAATTCCACTGTAGAGCAAAATTTTTCAGTTATACCTGAACGTTCATATATTCATTGTCACATTTTTTTTTTTTTGCTGTGAATTACCACAAGATCTTGCATATATTTAAAATTCCACACATGAGTGATCTCATATGGTATTCCTCTTTCTGTTCTGCTCAACCTAGAATAACATTCTCCAGGAGCATCCATGTCTCTGCAAATGGCATTGTTGTCAGTTTTTGTGGCTGAATAGTATCCCATCATATAAATATCCCACGTCTTTATCCAGTCATCTGTTGAAGTACATTTTAGGCTGTTTCCATGTCTTAGCTGTTGTAAACAGTGTAGAGAAATCAGCTGAAAACCTTATGGGGGTTCCCTTGTAACTCACTCTTTGTTTTCCTCTTGCTTCCTTTAGGATCATTTCTTTATCCTTGATTCTGGCTATCTTGATTAGGATGTGCCTTGGTGTGGGTCTGTTTGAGTTCTTATTTTTTGGGACCCTCTGAGCCTCCTGTGCTTGGATATGATTCCTTCTTTAGGTTTGGGAAGTTTTCAGTCATGAGTCCTTTCCATACCTTTTCAATCCCCTTTGTTCTTTTTCCCCTTCTGGAACTCCTATTATGCATAGATTGGCACACTTTATATTACCCCATAGGTCCCGTATATTGTTTTCATTGTTTTTTATTTGTTTTTCTCTCAGCTGTTCTGATTGGGTGCTTTCTGTTGTCCTGTCTTCTAGATCACATATTTGTTCTTCTGTATTTTCTAGTCTGCTTTGCACAGCCTTTAGGTCAGCTCTCATCTCAGCCAATGAGTTTACTAATTCTACTTGGTTCTTCTCTATAGTTTCTATTTCATTTTTGACATATTTTATATCCCTAAACCCTATTTCTTTTAGTTCCTTCAGTACTTTGATCACTCTTTTTTTGAAACCATGATCTAGTAGGCCATCAATGTCTATTTCTTTGATCATGCTTTCAGGGAACTTCTCTTGATCATTTAATTGGGAGTGGTTTCTCTGCTTCTTCATATTGCTCATATCTCTCTGGCACCGTGGCTTAAGGATATCAGTTATGTACTTAACCTGGAGATGGTGTGCCCTTAATGATTTTATTGACAGGTCTTTGTGTCTTTGCCTTGCTTCACGAACTCAGCTTGCTGTTTCATAGGCCTTCTGTTGATGCCCTCATCTGTGCTGCTCTCAGTGGCTGTTGGCTAGCAGATTGTGCCCCCTCCTAACACTAGGTCAGGAGCTGAGCTCTTACCCAGTGGGCGGGCAGGTCACTCCCCCTCCTGATGCCACAGTCAGATTCTGTGCTCAGGGGGAGGCAGGAGGGCAGATCACACCCCATCCCAGCAGCGTGGTCAAGTGCTGTGTTCCTGCCAGGATGGTGGGTGGCTGCCCACCTGCCCTCTCCTGGTGCTGGTCACTCTGCTGCTCTGTGCAGCTGCCTGCTCTGCCTCAGGTAAGCGGTCTGTAGGTGGGCTCTGGGAAGACCGCGGAACAGCCCCACCTACACTCTGAGCCAAATCTGAGCTCCTTGTTTCCCTTGGCAGCACAAGTTCTCTGAGGTGTCAGGGTAGACAGATCCTCCCTGCCTCGGGCTATAAACAAGTCTCAGTCCTGCCTAGGAGGTTGTGGAGCCCCCACATGCAGTTTCAGGTCTCAGCCCTGCCCCCACCCAGGCACTATGAACAGGAGATGGTAGCTGTGACTGAGCTTTGCCTCTCTTCTTGCGAGATGTGCCAGTAATGGCACAGGTCTGAGGAGACAAAGGCTACAGCACCCCTCCCCCAGGGCACATGCCTGTTTATAGTTTTGTTACCTTTTGAGTTAAAATTTACCTGACAATGAAATGTATAAATTAGGCTTCTGAGGTTCATCCTTGTATCAGTAGTTGATTCTTTTTTATTGTTGAATAGTATTCCATTGTTTGAATATACTATCATTTGTTTTATCCATTCTCCTACTGATAAATATTTAGGCTTTGGGTATCTTTTTTTGCAAGCAAACATTTTTTTAAAAAATGCAAATATAATATACATGCTTAAATGTGAACACATCTTAAGTATGCAGCTCAGTGATTTTTCACAATGTAAACACATCTATGTAATCTTCATCCAGTCAAGAAACAGAACATTGCTGTTCCACTTTGGATTTCTTCCCAGATACTACGACACACCTTTGATGGACTCAACATCATATATTCAGCCACCATGGATTGGCTTTTTTCCTTTTGAAATTTTTGGTCCCGTACTTTCCACTCAACATTATGTAAGATTCATCCACTAGTGTTTTCTGTAAACTAGTATATTTATTTTTATTGCTTAAAGTATACAACTTGTATGCATGTGCCACCACTTATGGTTATGTATTTATTGTTTACAGGTGTTTGGGTCATTTTCTATTTGGGGCTATAAGAAAAAATGATTATGAGAATTTTCTGGATGTCCTTTGGTGCTCAGATGTAGAAGTTTCTGAAGGGTACACACATGGGTTACCCTTGGTAATAGGGGGTGTGTGTGTGTATGTATGTGTATGTGTGTGTGTGTACATATATATACACACATATACATATATAACTTTCATTCAAAAAGCCTATTTCCAAAGTATTTGTAAGAATTTATATTCCCACTTGCCATGTGTAAGAGTCCCCATTGCTTGTTGCCCTCACCAATGCTTCGTATCACTTAACAACTAACTATTCTAGTGGATGTCTAATGGTGTTCCAAGTGTGGTTTTAGTACATATTTCCATTATTACTAAAGAGGTCAGCCTCTTTCCATAGCTTATTTGGATTTTTTTTTTTTTGAAGCAAGTGTTCAATTTGTTTGCACATTTTAATATTGAGGTTCTGCTTTTTCTCCACTGGTTTTTGTTCTTTATATGCCCTAGATACAAGTCTTTTTTTGGATATAGGTATAGCAAATATATTTTCCCACCATGTGGCTTAGCTTTTCACTTTCTTAATGGTATCTCTTGATAAAAATAATTCTTAATTTTACTGAAGTCCAACTTAAAATTCTTCTTTTATGTTTAGTGCTGTATCCTGTTTAAGAACTCTTTGCCACTTTAAAGTCATTAAAATATCTCCTACATTATTTTCTAGATGCTTTATTTTTGTGCAGGATTAGGTTATTTATTTTAATGGAGGTACTGGGAGTTGAACCCAAGACCTTATGCATGCTAAGCACACATTCCACCTGAGCTTTACCCTCCCCCAGATGCTTTGCTTTATGTTTCAAATTTATTAGATTTATACTCTATCTAAAATTACTGTTCATGTATGGTACAGGGTTTAATTCAATACTGTTCCATTTGTCTATATGTCTAACTTTAGGTAGTTATCACATAGACTTAATATTGTTTTATAATAAGTACTTTAAGATTGTTCTTTAATATCATCTTGGCTATTGTTGGCCCTTCACGCTTCTCTATGTATTTAGAATCAGCTTGTCAAGTTCTACAAAAAAACAGTAACAACAATTAACTTTTGGGGATTTTGATGTGCACATATAAATCTTCGGATCAGTTGAAGGGGAACTGACATCTTTAAAATGTCGAGCCCTCCAATCCATAAATTTGGATTATCTCCGTTATTTTTATCACTGCTGTAACAAATTATCACAAATTTTGCAGCTTAAAGCAACACAAACTTATTATTTTATGGTTCTGTAGGTCAAGTCAGGAACAGGTATCACTTGGCTAAAAGTCAAGATGTCAGCAGCGCTATGCCCTTCTGTGGGTCAAAGGAAGAATATATTTCCTTGTCTTTTCCAGCTTCTAGAGTTCACCCACACTTCTTTACCCATGGCCCTTCCTCTATCTTCAAATCTAAAAGCTTTACAGCTTTCTAATCCTTCTTCCAAAGTCATATCTTTCTGACCAGAGCTGGGAAAGCTTTTCAATTTTTAAGGAATCCTGTTGTTAGACTAGGCCCATGTAGATAATCCAGGATAATCTCCCTGTCTCAGAGTCCTTAACCTGATACATCTGCAAAATCCCCTTTGCCATGTAAAATAACATATTCACAGATTTCAGGATTAGAGCATGCATATAGTTAGGGGTCAATGTGGTGCACTATTCTGTTTATCAAACTGTTTAACATTTGACGCTTTCTGACAAACGTACAAGATAGAAGATCCTGATCATGTTTAGAATGCTTCCTCTGCAAAATATTGGGCACTGAGTTTATTTGAAAGGACTGAAAATAATACTACCACAGGAATGGTTTCCTAATTCTACTGACATTTACTTACTTTATACTTAAATACGCAAAATGGTCAGCCAGGAGTGGGATCTTTGCAAATAAAATAAAAGTATAATTCAAGCATTTATCACTGAATTTACTAGCTAATTCTATTTTAGAAACAGACAGAAAATAAAACAGTTTAGAGTAAGTCTGCTTACTTATATATTAAGTGAAAATAAAGATTTAAAAGCATGTCTGAATATGGGATAAAGTGAGCATCATAAAATGTAATGTTAATATTTCGTATCTGCAAATCTCAAACTCCCAATTTAAAAACAAGTTCATACTGTATAGCACAGGGAATTATATCCAATACGGTTTTGTAGTAACTTATGGTGAAAAAGTATGTAAATGAATAAATGTAAGTTCATGTATGACTGAAGCATTGTGCTGTACACCAGAAATTGACACAACATTTTAAACTGACTATATATATATATATATATATATATATATATATATATATATATATATATATATGAAAGGACTATATATTCCAGGAAAAAAATTAGATTGATAACCAACAAAAAATCTGTCAGTAATATAATGCTAGAAACACTGAGACACAAAACAAAATCTCAGGCATACACCTGTTTATAGAGTCATAGAAAAAATAGTGCCTATGCAATTCCCTGATATGTATGAGAAATTAGGAAAGGCAATATAAAAGTTCAAAATGCTTTGCTATGTAAGAGTTTCAAGATGACTCAGACATAAACTTAAGTGGTCAAAATGTTTATATAATTAATGATAACTTAAAGTAATTGAGGACATCATTTTGAATGAGATAAAGATAGCTGCTCAATTTTCATATTACTAAGGAAGTCATTTGTTTGCTGTATGTTCATATTATTTTTATATGTACTTATATTTTATAAAGACATCAACTTAGATCCTGGCTGATAACTGACAGTGGAGCAACTGATTGATATAAATGGGTATCATAGGCTTATCAGATTTCATATGCTTTAAATATACATTAATTATTAGCTGTCAGGAAGAGTTCAATTTTCATTTATTCTAACATAGCTGTGTCACAGGCAGGTTACTCTGTATTTACAATGGAGGATCATGATAGATATAAAGATATCAAGCCTTATTGATCTTCATAGGGGTGCTTTTATAAGAAAAGGAGAATAAAATAGGAAAAATCTAAAATACTCCTTTTTTTACAGTGTTCTAACAGTTTTATCTTGATTTTTATTTTTTTACTGAGTTATAGTCCGTTTACAATGTTGTGTCAATTTCTGGTGTACAGCACAATTTTTCAGTCCTTTATGAATATACGTATATTTGTTTTCATATTTTTTCACCATGAGCTACTACAAAATCTTGAATATATTTCCCTGTGCTATACAGTATAAACTTGTTTATCTATTCTATATATACTGTGAGTATTTACAAATCTTGAACTTCCAGTCTGTCCCTACTCACACACCTCCCCCCTGTAAAATACTATTAAATCAACATATATTTATGAAGAACTATGAAAAATGGGAAACTGTAAGTTGTTTCTTTAAATTGGAGCAAAGAGAACTCCTTTAACTGGGAAAATAGTTAAAATCTGGCAAGTTTTATAATTTCATGTTCACCCCTGACAGCTTTTCTTTCCTCCTTTCTCCTTCAATCTTTTTTGGGCCTTCTAAAGGATAAATTAAAAAAAAGAAAAAAAAAAAGAAAATTAAGAAACAACTTTGCATCTAAAATAACCTCCTAACTGGAAAGATTGTATACTTTGTGAAAAATTTACAGCTGCCTACTTATGATCTATGTCTCTGTCCACACTGCCTTACTTGTTAGGAAGGGTCTTAAAAAAAAAAAAGTAAAGAAAAATAGCAAATTATAATGGCTTTTACATTTTAAATTCTTTTCTATGAGTTTACAATCTGCTCTATCATGAGTTATTAAGATAAACATTATCAGCTATACTCTACTTTCCTATCATGCACATTGTGACTCTGAGAAGCACGCACGCTCTAACTTACAATCTGCAGGTGGTGTACAGGTTAATGCAGTTCTTTTGACAATATATGGTTTTGTAGTCTAGTTGTCAAACTACTACATAATGGAAAAGATGTAGAACTACTGGTACCACTGCCCTCGGTCTCTGTCACTTACCTTAAACATACCTGGAAAAGTAGATTCAAAAACTCATTGGCAAGAACATTTTTCACACTCCAGATCTGATATTCCTCTAGAGTTAAGATGGCCATTCTGAAAGAGAAACAATGTTTAAGAATATCTTAAATCTTCATTTTCTTATATTATTTGAATAAAATCTGTTTTATTAAACTTGCAACGGTCATTTGTCTGAAAGAAAACTAATGATTTAATGTAGATGCTATGTGTTCATCTAAAAGTAGGCCAGCAAAAATAAGTTCAAAAGTAACCAAACTCTGAAGTATTGAGTCATAACGTGGGCAATTTATCACCAAAAATCTTCCTCCAGTAAGACCTGGGAAATAACTCACAGTATCTTCTGGTTCAAGGTGAAGTTTACTAACAGAACCAACAAAAGGTTCTGGGTAGAGAAAAAGGACTATTTACTAACTTTGAAATCATCTTTCCAAACTCTCTGGATTATGCCCATTGACCCTAATAATTTTCTAAGATCTTCTTTAAAACACCTGGCAATATCATTAGACTTCTTAAGAGACTTAAAAGAACTAAATATATATAATAAATGAGTATCTATATTAACATTTCCTCAAAATAAAATTTAGCATTACTTTCACAAGTTGAGTAAAGTGGTATTTTTTTGTTTTTGGTGTCATAGTGTACCAAAAATTACATTTAAGTACAGTAGACATATTTCTTGGGAGGCAAAAATATAACCAAATGCTTCTTACTTCATGTTTTGAACAATCACCTTAACAATCCTAGATGAATAATAATGTTCTTAGCTTTTATTACTTAATTATATTATTATTATCTAACGTTTTATTATTTAATGATACTTAGTAATATTTATTATTAATCATATTCATGTATTCATTCAATATATAATACCATTTATTATAAGAAAAGATTTTAAAGCACTGTGGTGGTAATTATTGACTTTCAGGATGCAACTTCCATTAAAGTATATTAATACCAATGTAATGATACAAAATAATGGGTAATATTGTCACAGTTTAGTCACCAGTGACTATGGGTAATAGGTTTGGTTGAAAGGTCCAAATTCTATTCTAAATTTTTACCATTTCATTGTTATGGTTACACGGAGATGGAGCAGCTAAATGATCTTTTTTTTAATGTTCAAAGTACAGCCATAAGAAGAAGCTCAGTCTTACATAAAAATAGACAGCAATGATAACCCCATACTTATCAAACACCCAGAAAAAAGGCAATGGAAATTGTATCTCTTCATAGGTATTTCCTAAAAGAAACTTTCCTATATTTCTGTTTTCATATATACCAAATAGAAATGGCTACCTTACTTTGGGCAGAAAAGTAAATGAAGACGGTTATCTGAATTGCCAAACAAAGATCAAGCCCTGAAAATTAATTTCTACTATTTATTTCTTTTGATTGTCAGTTAATAAGACTATGATGATTTCTTCTGGATTTGTGATTAAAAAAAAAATGTTACTTATTTTTCTAAGCCTGTATAAGAACACTATGGTCTACATCCTACCATCTACTACTTGGTACATGTCAAGATTTGAATAGAAAGGGTCAAATTAAGTCATATGTGTCTCACATATATGGATTATCTTCAGTTTCACAGGGATACATAGACATTAAGGCAAACCTATTATAATATCTTCAATAAATGTTGTGAAACTGAAAAAATTCAAGGCCTTATTCTTTGTAAAGTACATGCTTGTTTCTGCTATTATACACTTATTCTGGCTGCTATTAAAGAACTTAGGACAGACCCTCACCAATATTATTGAAAAAAAAATTTTAAACTATATACACCACCCAGATTGAGATAAAAAATAATTTCCATCATCCCAGATATCCTATGGTCCTTCCCAGTTAAATCACCCATCTCCTAAATCACTATTGTAACACTTATTAACATTAGTTCTGTCTCTGTTCTAGAACTTCATATAAATTGAATTGTACAATGTGTTCTTTTATTCTGTGGCTTCTTTTGCTCAATATAAGCTTTGTTTTACCATAATGTATTAAAATGGGAGAAGTAAAGATTATAAATTACAGATGGCAAGGGCTGTCTCTACTTAATTTTTATAAAATGCCTAGCTTATAAAATATAATGTTTTTATGTAAATAACACTTAATGGAGTTGTTTAAAGGTGGAATGGGCTTTCTTTAGGGACAACTTGGAGGTATTGTAACCACAGGTCCAAATAAGCATTTAGCAGGGATGATGTAGAAGAGATTCAATTATGTATATGTAAGGTATGTATACCAATTCAGAATATAATGTATTTTTAGAAAAGAACAAATTAGTCTCTGCTAGACTCACCTTTGTGGTGTCATGTGCATTCTATCTGTCTTCTACAATGTTGGATACATCCACATGTAATTCCTTTAAAACCAGAAACCCAAGTCAGTAGTTAGGAAAGAGAAGGTATTGTTTTTATTAGCCAGTAGCTGAAGTATAAAGTATTTTGTCAAGTTTTTTTTTTTAATTACAGAAATAGATTGTTTACCTTAATGATTATACAATTTTCCAGTGGTTTCATTTTTTTTTACATAATACATTCAGTTTATTAAATTTTCTAAGGCAAATTCTCTTCCTAATTTTGCATCTTTGGCTATGAATATTTTGAGTAGCATAATATAGAACCTGGAAGTAGTAAGAAATCTTTTTCTCAACCTCTTTTAAAAAATTCTTCACTCTATGTTCCTGTTGGAAGTTTACATGCAAGAAGATGTATACAATCAGACTTTACCAGGGTATCATCGGTGCAGTTGTCCTTCCAGACCTCTAAATGTGCAACCACGTGTCTCTCAGTTCAACCCTAGAAAGAACTCCGTCACCGTCAACATCAAATACCTTGAAGCAAACTAAAGAAAAGAAACTCTTATGGAGGGAAATTACTTTCATATTCTGAAGTATAATACATTTTATTACAAGCTGCCCTAGTAAAATTACTTAGTTCCTCAAACAACTACATTCTGGATTAAGTTCTTATTTGGAGGACACTGTGTCCTTAAAGTCCTTTGAACTTGTAGGCATTCCTGTACACTTCACAAGTCTCTCTCCTTATATCATTAGCCAGCTTAGAGAACTCTATCATTCACCTAAATCTAAAGTTAAATTTCTTGCAAACTGAAAAAGGGCCTAGTTACTATACAATATCTCACAGATTTTGAGAAGGTAATTCAAGCTTTTAAATTAATTTCTACTATTTAAAACTGATCACTTCAGAGTTGATTCTTACAATCCTGAAAATATTCCATCTACATTAAGAATCAACAAAAAGCTGGTACAGTCAGCCCCCTGTATCCATTGGTTCTGCATTCACAGGTATAAAGAGTAGATCAAAAAATATATATATATAAAATATATATATATATAACTTTCCCAGAAAGTTCTCAAAAGCAAAACTTGAATTTGCTATTCACTGACAACTATTTACATATCATTTACATTTTATTTACAAACAATTACATTATATTAGGTATTACAAGTAACCTAGAGATGATTTAAAGTATACAGGAGGATGTGCATAGGTTATATGCAAATACTATGCCATTTTACATAAGGACTTGAACATCCATGTATTTGGTATCTGAGGGGGTCTCAGAACCAATACTCAGCAGATAATGAGAGATGACTGTATAAAGATTTTGCCTCTCCAATGTAATTAATGTGCACCCAATATTTTTGCCTAAGAACAATTTGAAATATTCAATGAAGTTTATATACAACAAGCTGAAAATCCGAAATATCAGCACTTTGCTAATTAACATCAATATCAGCAAAATTGCTAGTTAGTCTAGTTGGTTAACTTCCACTAGTCCACTGGCAAAAAATAAATTTAAAGAAAAATTTAAGACAATAATTAACCTAAATTGAGGAACAAAGGCTTCAGCCTCTTTACTACCAGAACTTTAATGTGAACAAATAATCTATCACAAAGCCAGGTTAGATTAATGGTATTCTATCAGGGAAGATAAAAAAAATCTAAATTTTTAAGATTAAATAATTATCTACTTCACACACCAGTGTAATAATTATGCTATTAAATTAACACAGTGCATCACAGTACAACATTACTAAAGAATATTGAACTATTAAGTATCATACCCAAAATATGCTGTATTTGTGAAGATGTATTTTAGAAAGATGCAGTGATAATGACCCTAGTGAATATATAAGAATTAGGTTCCAATTAAATGTAAACTGCTGCATTTTCCTAACCAAATATGGTTAAGATTTATTAATGTAATATGCTTATAAATTATGCTATAATATTTTAGCTAGGTTTAAAAGATAAATTTAGTATTTAATAAAATTGTTTTATCATAAATTTAATTTTGCTAATAAAATATCAATATACACAGTGATAGAAAATAAGTTGGAATTCAAGTTAAGCAAGACAAATTTTCTATATAGACTACCAGAAAATAATTTCTATATGCTTAACATTTTAAAACACATCATGACTGATGTAGTTCATTTGTCATGAATTGTACATTCATCTGGAAATTCAACCATTATTAATAACAAAGATCTTAAATTACTCCACAGTAAAAAAGAATAGATGATTTAACCTTTACACTGACCTCAGTAAAACCTCAGCAAGAGACTGCTATTTGCCAAAGGGATGAAAATTCAAGCTTTAATCAGATGATTTTTTACATGAATGGATGCTAATTTTTTTCTCTGTATAGCTTCCAAATTTTGTGATGTTTAACACACTTACATTTCTGTCTTTCAGCCAGAGGTCCTCTGCAACAAGCTGATAACCCACAGAATATCTCCTTAAAATCTATGTGGCTGTCATGATTTTCACCAAAATGATTAAATAAACCTGTAAAATAGGAACACAGAATAAATCACAGCCAACAAACTTCCTGTTAATAATGACATGCTTATGAAAGGAGGCATGACTTACATAAGCTGACGTAGTTTTTAAAAGTTATCAGTAGATACCACTGTCTTAGGAAGTTTTTTTTTTCCTCCCCTGGCATAATTATAACCAAAATTGAACTTCCTAGAAGAAAATACTATCATTTAGTGTTTGGTTTTGTCTGCCTACCTGTCTCTATCTTATATTAATTCCAAAAGTCAAAAGTGATTGTAGAATGTAAAAAATAAAAATATATTTCAAAAATTTAACTGGAAAAAAGCCAGAGACCACAATTATCCTAATATGGAAAGACTAAGAAGAAAAAGGAAAAAAGAAGAAGAAAAATTGAACTCTATCAAAGATATACTGTGTTGTTATTAACAAGCTTCATACAGCTCCTTCATGAAGCAAAGAAAACTAACACACTATATTATAAGAGAAAGAAATTCTGTACTGCAGTCTTCATTGTGCCACTTAATCTGTATAAATAAATATATTAAATTTCAGAAATAAAGGGCAATTTATAATCTAATCCTGTGGTTTTTAAACTTTTCATAAAAAATAAATGGAATCATTTTGTTTTCAAATGAAATGATTTCTCAATCTCTAATTCTAAAAAGGTAAAAAAAATACTGCACTGCTGAATGCACAGTGGAAGCCCTGTCTGTTCTAGCTCCCCTAACAAATATTTCTAAAACTTACTAGAAACCTGAAGAATACAGACTGTCTATTTCAAGACTCTAATTCTGTGCCCTGAAAGAGCAGAAAATTGAAGCTAAGAAGTAATTAAATGACTTGCTAAAAGTAAGAAATTTTTTTAAAAAGGTCTGAATCAGAAGCAGAACCCAAGCTTTCAGATTTCCAATACAGTTTTTGTGATTATCACCCACAACTACTCTTTGTAAACCTCATTTAATATATATATATATATAGTAGTGAAAATTTTAGAGCTAAGTGAGGACCTTAGAGATGGTCTAGTCCAGTGGTTTCTTAATTTTTCAAAGTTGGGGGAAGGATACAGCAGTGGAACCTTCTTCTATATAAAAGATATACAATAGACACTCCTCAGCTGAGGAAGAGGTGGGGTCATGTGTGGAAGCTAGAGCTTTGCCTATTCAGTGTCCACCACCCTGACCCTGCACCAGATGCTGAGGCACCTCACTGGAGCACAGTTTCATAATGATCGTCTTGGTCAAACTGATTTTATATATGAGAATATTCAGGTGCAGAAAGGTAAACCGACTTACGCAAGGCTCCAAAGGTGGAACAAGGCTCACGTGTTTAGAAAAGAACATTTGTAGAAAATAGAAGGATTCCCACCTTCAGTCAGGGATGGACGAATTGGTGGTGAAGCCAATGGGCCAAATGTCTCTAAATCAAATCATCCAGTTCGGGATTGAGCCCTCAGCAACCAATAGCATTTCTCCAGATGAATGATGTCTGATTCTTGCACTAACAATCAAATCAAACAAGATTATAAAATCTCACTCTTCTCTTCTGGACAATTAATTAGTTCATCCTGATAATGTAACTTCTAAAGATACAATTTAATTTCCCAGTTAAACTGTTAAAAACCTACCTAAAACAAAAACTCTGAAAGACAGATATATTGTATCTAAAGTGGCATGTAAATTAAATTCAAATTAACATAAAAGAGGCTTTAAAATGGGAAAAAAATTTGCAATTTCCCATTAAGCAGGCTGTTTAATTCCATCATGTAAAATAATAAACTAAGATATTTATTTTTTGCTTCCCACACTTTTATCTGTATTCACTTTGGTGATTTTAATCTCTATCTTGGATTTGAAAATTCTTGATCATAGTCTCTCCTGGCTACACAGGTAACACACTAATAGCCGAATCTATGTTTGAGTTATCCTGTCACTATGGTAACCACTTACACATTTAATACTTATTAAATAAATGTACAAATGGGATAGACCTAAGCTTCTTCTTGGCCGTAAAATTCTTACTACCCCTCCTATAAAGGCAAGAGCCTCCTCTGTAGGACAGAGTGTAAATGTATCTCCTGAGAAGGATTCCCCAACAAGGGCTGTCTTTACAGCATGCTTTTAGATAAGATGTTATTGTGGGACATTTCAATAAAAGGATGAAGGACCTAAGCTTCCCAGTATGGTGGGAGTTGTGATGGGCATGGGAGGATGCTCACTTGGGAGGATGAGATGTTAAAGACACTAACAGTGAAAAGGACAGGGCAAGATGAAGGGCGATTGGGAAACAGGACCACAGAGATGTGACATCTACTTCACACTGTCATCTAAGTGATACCTACTTGAAAGAAACATTTCTAAAGTTAAATTCTATAATGGGGGTTATTTAAATGAAGCACACATATACTCAATGAGTAGATCACATAATTTTTAGAGATTCAGAGTACTTTTTACATCAATAACTAGTATTTATAAATTCCTGTGTGCTAAATAAGTATATGGAATTATTTTCATTTTGCTTTTAGACTTACTACAGCTTAACCTATTCACTGCACTGATACAGAGTAATTTTTCTAATGAATAAAAATGATAATATACAACCTTGTTAAAGATTCTTTAATTTCTCCATCACCAGATTTATGAACATTTAGGCCTATTTGTCAGGCCCCATTTCTTACCAGCTTTTTCACCAACACCTTACATTTAGGTTATATTGCATTACCCAGAGGTCGGGAAATGTTCTTTCGCACATCCATGTCTTTATTAGGTCCTGTGTCCTCTGAGGAGAAACATTCTCCCCAATTTCACATCCTTCCATTTTACAGCCTAACCACTAATCCTTCTGTGAACACCTTCTAATGCTTTCCAACCTCACCAGCTACACCAGGGTTTTAACTTCTCTCTTCCGCAACTGTCCTCCACTGTATATAGTATCCAATATTCAAGTGAAGTATGAGTCCTCGTTTACAGGTCTGTGGCCTCCCTAGATTATAAAGTATTTGGATTCAGAAACCTTGTCCTTTTATCACTGTAGCAGCTAGAATTCATTTCATAGGACCTGATACATAGTAACCACCCAATAAATACTTGCTGAATGAATGAATGAATGAATGAATGAATAGCCAAGGCAATCTTCACAGCCAAGGCTTCCCCATTCTAGCTCAGTATTCTTTCTTTTTTCTTTTTTTTAGGTTTAAAGTTTTAACATTTTTTATTGATTTGTAATCATTTTACAATGTTGTGTCAAATTCCAGTGTTCAGCACAATTTTTCAGTTATTCATGGACATATACACACTCATAGTCACATTTTTTTCTGAGTTATCATAACATTTTGCGTATATTTCCCTGTGCTATACTGTGTAGTCTATTCTACAATTTTGAAATCCCAGTCTATCCCGTCCCACCCTCCACCCCCCTGGTAACCACAAGTCTGTATTCTCTGTCTGTGAGTCTATTTCTGTCCTTTATTTACCCTTTTTTTTGTTTGTTTGTTTTTGTTTTTGTTTTTGTTTTTTAGATTCCACATATGAGCGATCTCATATGGTATTTTTCTTTCTCTTTCTGTCTTACTTCACTTAGAATGACATTCTCCAGGAGCATCAATGTTGCTGCAAATGGCATTATGTTGTCGGTTTTTATGGCTGAGTAGTATTCCATTGTATAAATATACCACCTCTTCTTTATCCAGTCACCTGTTGATGGACATTTAGGCTGTTACCATGTTTTGGCTATTGTAAATAGTGCTGCTATGAAGATTGGGGTGCAGGTGTCATCCTGAAGTTGATTTCCTTCTGGATACAAGCCCAAGAGTGGGATTCCTGGGTCATATGGTAAGTCTATTCCTAGTCTTTTGAGGAATCTCCACACTGTTTTCCATAGTGGCTGCACCAAACTGCATTCCCACCAGCAGTGTAGGAGGGTTCCCCTTCCTCCACAGCCTCTCCAGCATTTGTCATTTGTGGATTTTTGAATGACGGCCATTCTGACTGGTGTGAGGTGAGACCTCATTGTAGTTTTGATTTGCATTTCTCTGATAATTAGTGATATTGAGCATTTTTTCATGTGCTTTTTGATCATTTGTATGTCTTCCTTGGAGAATTGTTTAGGTATTCTGCCCATTTTTGGATTGGGTTGTTTATTTTTTTCTTATTGAGTAGTATGAGCTGCTTATATATTCTGGAGATCAAGCCTTTGTCGGTTTCACTTGCAAAAATTTTCTCCCATTCCGTAGGTTTTCTTCTTTTATTTCTGGTTTCCTTTGCTGTGCAGAAGCTTGTAAGTTTCATTAGGTCCCATTTGTTTATTCTTCCTTTTATTTCTTCTAGGAGAAAAGTTTTAAATGTATGTGAGATAATGTTTTGCCTATGTTTTCCTCTAGGTGGTTTATTGTATCTTGTCTTATGTTTAAGTCTTTAATCCATTTTGAGTTTATTTTTGTGTATGGTGTAAGGGAGTGTTCTAGCCTCATTGTTTTACATGCTGCTGTCCAGTTTTCCCAACCCCATTTGCTGAAGAGACTGTGTTTATTCCAATGTATATTCTTGCCTCCTTTGTCAAAGATGAGTTGACCAAAAGTTTGTGGGTTCATTTCTGGGCTCTCTATTCTGTTCCATTGGTCTATATGTCTGTTTTGGTACCAATACCATGCTGTCTTGATGACTGTAGCTGTATAGTATTGTCTGAAGTCTGGGAGAGTTATTCCTCCAGCCTCTTTCTTTCTCTTCAGTAATGCTTTGGCATTTCTAGGTCTTTGATGGTTCCATATGAATTTTATTATGATTTTTTCTAGTTCTGTGAAATATGTCCTGGGTAATTGGATAGGGATTGCATTAAATCTGTAGATTGCCTTGGGCAGTGTGACCATTTTAACAATATTGATTCTTCCAATCCAAGAGCATGGAATATCTTTCCATTTTTTAAAGCCTTCTTTAATTTCCTTCATCAAAGGTTTATAGTTTTCTGTGTATAATTCTTTCACCTCCTTGTTTAGATTTATTCCCAGATATTTTATTACTTTGGGTGATATTTGAAAGGGGATTGTTTCTTTACTTTCTTCTTCTGTTGTTTTATTGTTAGTGTAAAGGAATGAAACTGATTTTTGAACGTTAATTTTGTAACCTGCTACCTTGCTGAATTCTTCAATCAGCTCTAGTAGCTTTTGTGTGGACCTTTTAGGGTTTTCTATATATAGTAACATGTCATCAGCATATAATGACACTTTTATCTCTTCTTTTCCAATTTGGATCCCTTTTATTTCTTTCTCTTACCTGACTGCTGTGGCTAGGAATTCCAGGACTATGTTGAATAGGAGTGGTGATAGTGGGCATCCCTGTCTTGTCCCAGATTTTAGTGGGAAGCTTTTGAGTTTTTCACCGTTGAGTACTATGCTGGCTGTAGGTTTGTCATATATAGCTTTTATTATGTTGAGATATGTTCCCTCTATACCCAATTTGGCAAGAGTTTTTATCATAAATGGGTGTTGAATTTTATCAAATGCTTTTTCTGCATCAATTGAGATGATCATGTGGTTTTTGTCCTTTCTCTTGTTGATCTTATGTATTACACTGATTGATTTGCGTATGTTGAACCAGCCTTGTGTCCCTGGGATGAACCCCACTTGGTCATGATGTATAATCTTTTTTATGTGTTGTTGGATTCTATTTGCTAGAATTTTGGTGAGGATTTTGGCGGCTATGTTCATCAGTGATATTGGCCTATAATTCTCTTTTTTTTTGTAGTGTCTTTGCCTGGTTTTGGTATCAGGGTGATGGTGGCTTCATAGAATGAGTTTGGGAGTATTCCCTCCTTTTCAATCGTCTGGAAGAGTTTGAGAAGGACTGGTATGAGTTCTTCTTTTTATGTTTGGTAGAATTCCCCGGTGAAGCCGTCCGGTCCTGGACTTTTATTTGTAGGAAGGTTTTTAATTGCTATTTCTATTTCCTTTCTACTGATCGGATTGTTCAACTGTTCAGATTCTTCTTGATTCAGTTTTGGTGGACAGTATGTTTCCAGAAACTTGTCCATCTCCTCTAGGTTATCCAGTTTGTTTCCATATAGTTTTTCATAATATTCTCGTATGATATTCTGTATTTCTATTTTGTTTGCTGTAATTTCTCCATTTTCCTGTCTTATTTTGCTAATTTGTACTCTGTCTTTTTTATTCTTTGTGAGTTTGGCCAGATGTTTTTCGATTTTATTTACTTTTTCAAAAAGCAGCTTTTGGTTTGGTTGATTTTTTCTTTGGTCTTGTTAAACTCTATTGTATTTAATTCCTCTCTGATCTTTATTATTTCCTTCCTTCTGCTGCTTTTTGGGCTTTTTGTTCTTCTTTTTCTAATTCATTCAGGTGGCGGGTTAAATTGTTTATTTGAGATTGTTCTTCTTTTTTGAGGAAGGCCTGTATCGCTATAAACTTCCCTCTTAGCACTGTCTTTGCTGTGTCCCATAGGTTTTGAGTGGTTGTGCTTTCATTATCATTTGTCTCAAGGTATTTTTTAATTTCAGCTTTGATTTCCTCATTGATCCATTGTTTTTTCAATAATATATTGTTTAATCTCCATGCTTTCCTTTTTTTCTCCTTTGTTTCTCTGTTGTTGATTTCCAGTTTCATGGCATTGTGGTCAGTAAAGATGCTTGAGATAATTTCTATGTTCTTAAAATTGTTGAGGTTTCTTTTGTGCCCAAGTACATGATCGATCCTGGAAAATATTCCATGTGCACTTGAAAAGAATGTATATCCTATTTTTGGGGGGTGTAATGCTCTGAAATTATCCACCAAATCTAGTTTTTCTATTGTAGTATTTAATTTCTCTGTTGCCTTGTTTATTTTCTGTCTGGAAGATCTGTCTAGTGATGTTAATGCAGGGTTAAAATCTTCAACTACGATTGTATTCCCATCAATATCCCCCTTTATCTCTGTTAGTAATTCTTGTATGTACTTAGGTGCTCCTATATTGGGTGCGTATATATTAACGAGTGTAATATCCTCATCTTGTATCACTCCTTTAATCATTATAAAATGTCCTTCTTTATCTTTCTTTATGGCCTTTGTTTTAAAGTCTATTTTGTCTGAAATCAGTACTGCAACACCTGCTTTTCTGGCTTTTCCATTTGCATGGAATAACCTGTTCCATCCTTTCACTCTCAATCTATATGTGTCCTTCTCCCTAAAGTGGGTCTCTTGTATGCAGCATATTGAAGGTTCTTGCTTTATTATCCAGTCTGCCACTCTGTGTCTTTTGACTGGAGCATTTAGTCCATTAACATTTACAGTAATTAATGATAGATGTGTGTTTATTGCCACTTTGAACTTATATTTGCAGTTGAATTGGTATATGCTCTTTGTTCCTTTCTTCTTCCTTTTGTGGTTTGGTAATTTTCCTTTGTATTATCATGGATTTTATTTAATTTTTGTGACTCCTTTGTAAATTTTTGGCTTGTGGTTACCCTTTTTTGTAAATCTGTCAACCCATTACTATAACTGTTTTTATTAAACTGATAGTAACATGATCTCAATCCCATCCTACTGTTAAAAAAATTTTAAAAAGAAAGAAAAATATTTTCCATATTTCCCTGCCTCCCTCTCCCATTCTCAGTGATTTGTATGTCTTCTTTTATAATTTCATGTTTACTTTATTTGTAATTCATGAGTTATCACCTTTCTAGTTGTGTGTTTCTCATTTCTGTAGCATCCTGCTGCTTTTCTATTTAGTATAGCCCTTTCAATATTTCTTTTAGCATGGGTTTAGTGTTGCTAAACTCCTGCAGCTTTTTTTTTTTTTTTTTTTTTTTGTCTGTGAAACTCTTTATTTCTCCTTCTATCCTCAAGGATAGCTTTGCTGGATAAAGGACCCTAGGCTGGATCTTTTTTTCATTCAGGGCTTTGAATATATCTTGCCACTCCCTTCTGGCCTGTAGTGTTTGTGTAGAGAAATCAGCTGAGAGCCTTATGGGGGTTCCCTTGTAACTTACTCTTTGCTTTTCTCTTGCTGCCTTTAGAATCATTTCTTTAACCTTGACCATGGCCATCTTGATTATGATATGTCTTGGTGTGGGTCTATTTGGGTTCTTCCTGTTTGGGACCCTCTGAGCTTCCTGTACTTGGATATCTGATTCCTTCTTTAAGTTTGGGAAGTTTTCAGTCATGATTTCTTCAAAAACCTTTTCAATCCTCTTTGATCTTTCTTCTCCTTCTGGGAACCCTATTATGCAAAGATTGGGAAGCTTTATATTATCCCATAGGTCCCTTATGCTATTTTCATTATTTTTTATTTGCTTCTCTTGTAGTTTTTCTGAATGGGTGCTTTCTATTGCCCTGTCTTCTAGATCACTAATTCGTTCCTCTGCATTATCTAGTCGGCTTTGCACAGCTATTAGATCATTCCTCATCTCTGTCAATGAGTTTAACCATTCTACTTGGCTCTTCTTTATAGCTTCAATTTCATTTTTGACATATTTTATATCTCTAAACACTATCTCTTTTAATTCCTTCAGCAATTCGATCACTCGTTTTTTGAAATTTTGATCCAGTAGGCTATCAATGTCTATTTTGTTGATCTTTCTTTCAGGGGATTTCTCTTGTTCTTTTAATTGGGAAAGGTTTTTCTGCTTCTTCATCTTGCTCATACCTCTTTGGCACTGTGGTTTATGGAGTATCAGTTGTTTATTTTGGTCCTTAAGCATTTTATCTATCTGATGCCTATTTAGGAATAGAACTTAGGAAAAAAAGAAAAAAAAAATAAGAGAGAGAGAGAAAGAATTTTAAAAGAAGGGAGAAATAGGGTTTGAAAACAGTGTATAATGAATAATAGAAGAGTGAGTTGAAGCAGAGTATTAATCGGGTTGATACGTCCTTTTGAAACCTTTACAAAAAAAGGGGGGGGAGATGAATAGACGTATTTGAGACCTGTGTCTAATCAATAGCAGGACATCAAAACCCAAGGGAAATAGAAATGAATTAAGAAGTCAAGATTAAGAGATTAATAGATAATAGAACAGGTAAAAAAAGATTTAAAAAAAAGGGGGGGGGTTTGTCGGTGTTCTCCTGGAGTCTGTGTGCTTTTAATATGAAGTCTTTCTGTCTTCGTCCTGTTTTGGAAGTTCAGCTTGCTGTTTTCAGAGGCCCTCCGTTGGCGCCTACTTCTGTGCTGCTCCCAGCACCTGTCGGCAAGCTGATCGCGCCTCCTCCTAACACTGGGTCAGGTGCAGCTCTCCTCTGCTGTGGGCGGGCGGGTCGCTGCCCCTCCGGATGCCGCAGTCAGATGTTGCAGACTGGCCGGGTATGAGGGCGGGTCGTGCCCCCTCTCAGCACCTCGGTCAGGGGCTGTGTTCCTGCCCGAAAGGCGGGGGGCCGCTCTCGCTCTACCTGCGCCGCCGCCGGTAGCTCAGCTGCTCTGCGCGGTTGCGCGCTCCGCCCTGGTCGGCGCTCCGCAGGTGGGCTCGGGGAAGACCGAGGGACAGCCCTGTCCCTGCTCTGAGCCAGAACCCAGCTCCTTGTTTGTCTTTGTGGAGCAAGTTCTCTGAGGGACCAGGATGGAAGGATCCTATCTGCCCCAGGCTGCAGGCCAGTCTCAGTCTGGCCTTTGAGGCTGCTAAACCCTTCGGTGCGGATGTAGGTTTCGCCCCCGCCCCCACCTGAGTGCTCAGCGCGGAGGATATGGCGGCTGTGCCTGAGCCCCTCCTCTCTTCCCCCGAAAACTTTCCGCGGGTTTTCAGAGATGGGGGTGTGCACCCTTCCCCCGAGAGCACATCAACCTTGCTGTTTTATGGAGGGCCCAGTTTGTTCTGCCCTGTGCAGCCACAGCCATGGCGCGCAGCCCCTTGCGTTCCCCCGGGGCTGCCTCCGTGCAGCCTCCCCCGTCCTCCGCCCGGCTTGTGCAGCATGGCCCTGCCCACCGCTGCCAGCCCGCGACTCAGGCTGGGTGTCGGGGGGACACTCTGTGCCCGTTTAACTTAGTTCTTTTAGTCAAGGGCTGCTCTGTACAGATCCGAGCCTCGGAGGCTCCCCCTCCGTCCCACTGGCCTCTCAGTTGGAGAGGGGAGACCCAGCGAGCGAGCGCCAGTCCTCCTTTGCCGCTCCCTCACCGTGGGACCCATCCAGCGCTGCTTTGCCTTTTTTTCTTTCTTTTTTCCTTTTCTCCTACCAGATTTTTGGTGTCTTTATCTTTTGAAGAGGGCGATGTTCTGTCGGAGTTCCACAGGTGCTCTGGTTGGCTGAGTGGGTCTGTAGATGTGGGTCTTGGTGTATTTGTGGGAGAGGGTGACCTGCGAGCGTCCTTCTACTCCGCCAACTTCTGAATCCCCTCCTTATTCTTTTTTGTGAATTTTCTCATTTCCCTGCTACCCCATCATTGGCATCCAAATTCTATTTTAAATACTTGCCCCAGCTGATGGTACTAAGCTGTAGTCTTGTACCTTTTCATGAGAGGAAGCAACAAACATTATTATTCAATGTCAGCATTTATTTTTTAGCTTAAAGTTTGGCTTAGATTTAAGACATAGCTCTTGGAATCAAATAG
The DNA here is from genome assembly GCF_048773025.1 of Camelus bactrianus. Classification (NCBI taxonomy): domain Eukaryota; kingdom Metazoa; phylum Chordata; class Mammalia; order Artiodactyla; family Camelidae; genus Camelus; species Camelus bactrianus. The sequence goes on along the minus strand of NW_027413924.1, from coordinate 317,113 downwards.
ACCTAGATGTGCATCCTGGCTCTGCCGATTAGTCAGTGTCTAACCCCAGCCTCTTGCTCCCTCCATTTCTTCATCTGTGACCTGGGGTAAATTCAGATATGAGGATTAAATGAAAATAATAGAGAGAGAGTGCCTGACAAAGTAAGTGGTAGTTTTTCTTATCTTTTTAAATTTGGCCGAATCTGGGTGAACCTTTTTGAAAATGAACTCTTATTCCATTAAAAAAAAAAGTTTTAAAATTGGTCATCTCCATACATATCCAAATGAGTGTTGTTAAATTGTTAGTCAAACCTTTTGATAATTGTCTCCAAAATCAGTTTAAACTCAAATAGCAGCAAAGTCTTTCTTGTATTTTTTTTTTAAGGAAAAAACACACAGCATAGCTGAGCCTTAACCTTATTTAGCCTTGATTTGAATGATTTTTAGCAGATCCACTCTTAGAAGCAGAAACATTTCCACCAATGAGTCTACTTCATAGTATTTTTCCCCTAGTAGCTAGTTGTTAAGGCCCTACTGTGTGCCAGAAGATGTGCTAGTTTCTGGGGACATATTGGTAAGCAGAAATGCACATGGTCCCTGCTGCTGTGGAAGTTGTAGTTACTGAGGGAGACAAGTGAGTCTATCACTGAAAATAAATGAAAAATTGCCATTATTAAAGTTGTTAGGAAGGAGACATACAGGTGCTGTGAAAGTATGTGCAAACTTCTTATGATCCGAAGTTGAATGTTGAATTTAGGAACAAAAAATTGGCCAGTGAGTTGAAGTAAAGAGATGTTATAGGCATATGGTTTGAAATGAGCTCAGACACAAGGTGAGCCTGCCCTCGGCATGGACCAGAACATGCCACAGTCTCCAGCACCACTCCAAAGAATGCATTTCATGGTTTGGAGCCTTCTTTAAAATAAGTGCCCATGATATATAACTTCTCAATATGATACTCTGGAAGGAACTACATAATTTAGGAATAATTTAATTATTTCATAATTTATTCATGCTCTATTGATAAACATTAAATTCACACACTTTTTCTTTTAGATACACCAAGCAGAGGCATCTGAGAAAATTGGCTGTAAAGTAGAATCTTTTCAGAGAGTGTCAGAGTGTTGATCTGCATTACCCGTAGTGAGAATTTGAATTTGAAGCCATTTGGCTGAATGGGGTAGCATAAGAAACACTGTTGGCAGGAGAATAGGTAGCCCACAAAGTAGCAGTGGAGGATGACCACAGGATGAGAGGTGTGAGCAGTGTGTTCCAGAGAGCAGGCAGGACTGTGCTTGGGATGGCCCACCTCAGAGCCAGCAGGCAGCCCCAATGTCCCATCTCTCCAAGGCATTCTAGGTTCACATAGACAAGAACCCAGCTTGGCACCGTGGCAGTGGGGTACCATTTCTCCTTGTCCTGTCCAGCTGAGCTAACGGGGCATCCTTTGGGGAAAATGTTGCCTCTCTGGTCTCTTTTAGGGCTTTGGAAGTTGGCTGGGAGGCTCTGTTCCCATGTAACATGTTAGGGCATGACTGAGCCTCGGGGGAAGAGCTGCCTGCCATTGGACTGTAGGTGATTTCTTGTTCTGAGCTGATAAATTTAAGATGAATTCCATTCATCTAAAGATTTTTAAGTTCATCTCTCTAGGCAAACCTAAATGAGTTTTAGTTAAATGAGGTACCAAAATAGGCAACTGAGCAAGGACTTGTCTTCCAAAAGCATTTGTGAGTCATGGTGCAGTTTCTAAAGGCATAGTGTTGTGCATGGTGGGCAGGTTCCCAGCCCTCCCCAAGAGTATTTGTGCTAGGTATTTACCCTAATGAGTCACAAGCCTTTCACTTTCACCTTCCCAGGAATGCCAATGGAACTAGGAATTTCCCTAGCTCTTCAATCGCTCTGTATTTGGAATTCCTCCCTCAGGGTGCAGCAAACTTGTTTCGACCTCAGGGACTTCTCAATTGCTGTTCTCTGCCTAGAACATTCTTCCCCTAAGAATCTGAATGACTGCTTCCTTCTCAATGGAAGGTCAGCTCCAGTGTGACCTCAAGGATACTTTCCCTAATATCTAGATAAAGTACCACTGCCTGCCACCATCATAGTCCTTCAGACCTGGGTTCATTGCTTGCTGACTTGTTCATATTCTGTTCCCCCCAACACAGACACAAGAATATAAGTTCTGTGAAAGCATGGATCTTGTCTCCCTTGTTTACATGTTCTTAAGCCTGGTAGAGAATTAACTTCCCAACCTGCTTCATGTGATAGTAGGCAAAAAGTTTACCCCTTTGGACATAAAATTGGGATAACATCACCTGTGCTTTCTGCCTCATAGAAAAAATGAGGACCTGGAGTTAGGGTGCTGAAGATACTTTTTCTCCCAGAAAATTGTGATTAATTTTTTGATTCCATATATATATATATATTATATATATATATAGCAAATATCAATACCATTGATCCAACTACATAACCCCAAAAAACTTAGAACACATTTTGTGCTTCTCTTTGCTTTGTTTCCCACTAAACTACTCTTTAAACAATAGTAATCAGTTTGTCCAGATTCCATATCCTTAAGGTCCCTCCCTTCAGCGCCCTTCCTTCGCAGCCTTTTTATTGCCTTAAGTCTTTCCAGGACCACTGCTAATTGTCTTCCAACCAGTAGTTCAGTTTGTGTTCTTTCCCCTCTTCCACCTCCCAAATTTGTCATTCACAATGCAGGAAAATAATTGTTGTGGAAAGCAAATTCCACACCAATACTGCTTGTTTTAATAATCATGTAATGACTTGCTTTGCCACAGGATCATGTCCAAATGCCTTGGAAAGCCATGTAAGACAGTCTTTCTCTGTGTGCTTCTGCAACTCTCAAGCTTCACCTCTTGCCCCTCTGTCATTTCTAAATCATCAGTGCACACACCATGGACACAATGTGCACAGTCACATGCCATGCACTAGCCATCTCAAACTGTTTGCAGTGCAGAGAGGAAGGTACTAGGTTGCCAGATGGCTTCACTCCCCACTATTTGTGGTGTCCACCTTGCCTTGTCAAACACCTGCCCATCTTTCAAGAGTCAATTCAAATGTATCTATTCTGAAAGACCATTCCAGACACTTGTCCTCTGCCCACCACTTCCAAGTGCTTCTCATTTCTTTCTCTACACTGCCTCTGAGCCTTGTATTACATGTATTATAATACCCATGCCAGAGATCATCTCTGCCTCCTCCTCAGTGCTCCTTCATGGTCAAGTTATTTGATTCATCTCCTGAGCTTCCTGGGCCAGGCATTATACTTGGCATGTAAACAATATCCGGAAAAGAATGAAACAACCAAATTCAGTGTACTTATTATCTAGTAGAGGGCTTTGTTCAATAGCATACTTTTGACTGATATTTGAAAAATTGAAAGATCTCCTTGAAGGTTAGAGGTAGGAAGAAGGGATATTGTATTTATGCTGTTAATAGATATCAGTTGAATGGCCAAAATATTTTGTCAAAGAGCTAGTGTTAACTGAACATTTACTGTGTTCAGAGTTCTGGATTTGGCCATTTGCAGGGGATTCTTGAAATAGCTTTTGGACATTTCTGAAATGACTCTGGCTTTATCATTTTATTCGGTCAAAACGTTAAATGGTCAGCAAAGGTTCTTGGCTTCCAGGCACTTTAGAACAAAGTGCCTGAATGTTTTTTCAACCATTACCCTCTAAAAGGAATTTGAAACACTGTGTCCTTTCCTCATCCATTTAAAAATAACTAAAATTTTTATCTTGACTTTAAATCATTATAAAAGATTGTGCTTCTGATATTATAAATACTGATTTACAAAAACCACTCTTTTTAATGTACACAATGGGAGCTAAATTAAATACCAAAGTGATTTTGTATCTACCGTGTCATCCATATAAAAAACACATAATAAACAAACTCTTCTAGAAAATCCAGGAATTTTACATAGTTGTTTCCCTTGTGGAACTCATTTCATTCCTCTCCTCCTATAAAATTTAATTCCCATATAACAATCTTATGTTTGATATCTTTTATTGACTACCTTACAAGTGCATTCTTAACTCACTATCATCCATGTACACAGCAAGATAAACCTCCATTTACCCACCCCTTTGCTCAGGACACCTGCTGGACGTTGGTTGAACATCTCTTACTTCAAGAGACAGAAAGGGTCCTCACAAAATTGGGAAAGAGGAAAAAGAAAAGTAGAAAAGGAAATCAGTGCAGGACCTGACTTTTGGTGAGGGAGCCAAAAAGGGGAAAACACTTTTACTGGGACACACACAGAGAGATCAGTTGGGATTAAAGGAGATCCAATGATGGTGAGAGGAGTGCACAGCAGATGCTTGGCTGACAGAACTGAAAGAAACCAGCACAAAATATCCCTGCAATCAATCCCAAGACCTTGACTTGAGCTGCTGATGCTGAGCTAGGAATGTCTGCTGAAGCTGAGGGAGAGGGCTGAGGCTGATGGCACAGACTGAGTCTCATGGGGTTGGAGTGTGTTGTTTTCTGTGATTGGTAGTGTCTACAGAACAGAACTGCCTGGGACATGAATTCAAAAAGCAACATTGCTGATGCACATAGTGTGGATTATCTAGGTATCTCATGGACATATTCACTATCTGTGAAGATACAGGGCCCAATTTGGCATTTTTGCAATAGAGGAAAAGCAGGGCTCTATCAGAACCATCATAATTTTGGTTTGAGGGACCCAGGGGAAGTTGGAGTTGAAATCAGAATCCATGGCCAAAGAATCTGCACATTTCATAGGCAAAACTGTGATTTTTATTGGGTCCAAGGCAGACAGTGTGGATACGCTCTGTGGTTGTCTTGGTGGTCCCATGCCACAAGGAAGAGAGAGCCAAGAGCAGAGATCTGGGTGCACAGAAGGGGAAGTTGAAGCCTTTCCATCAGCCTTGTCTACCACATGCAAATGTGACAATAGGGATGGCACTGACCTGGTACTGCACTGAGGACCCAGGTGGGGGACTGAAGGATCATTGCAGCAAGCCCTAATGCATGAGATCTTTGGATTTGTTTCCACTGGTGTCTCTGTGTAGAATTTGGACATTCCCATGGCAATTGAAAGGACAAAGAACTGTCATGAGTGTGTATTGGAGACATTCCAACACCACATACCACAGCCTGCACCCCAGAAATGGTTTGGAAGTCTCAATTCCAATACAAGGAGGAGCCCTAGCCACTCTCCAATCTGTGATAAACACCTAACCAAAATGAGGCTCTGCGAAACAACAAAAGTAGATTGTGTTTACCACAACAAAAACCACATCGGCAATCATAGAAATAACAGGCAATGCACACAAAAGAATGGCATGGCATCACACCATACCAAAAACAGATCTCACAGCAATATCATGGAAATGTGCACAGCCAACATAGGAAATCTTCCACTTACAAAAAGCCCTTCAAGTCTACAATAGATAACTGACAATCTTTAACCCATAAAAATTGAGAGATATAATAAAATGAAAAAGAAGAACCATTCCCAGACCCAACCTCCATCACACTTGGAAAATGAACAAAAAATAAATTAAAAAAAGAAGCATGTGAACACCCTTATCTACAGAAAAGACTGAAATAAAAGTTAGATTATGACTACTTCTTAAAAAAAGTTTTGGTTTTCTAAAATGTATGAATTTTCAAAGCCACATTTTATATTCTCCACCACCTTTTTCTTGTCAATGAGCCTGAGTTAGGTGTTCACTCAGTGACCAAGAAGATCTCAGGTGTTGTCAGCAGGACCTAAAGAAAGCCTCCTCCTACTTGCTTCATCAAAAGAAAATCGACCTATAGTTCCTGCCACTGAGCTGAGAAAACAGGCAGTGAAAAGACATTCAACATTGTTAATCATCAGAGAAATGCAAATTAAAACCACAGTGAGATATTACCTCGTGTCCATCAGGATGGCTATCATCAAAAAGACCACAAAAACACAAACATGTAACAACAATGTGGAGAAAAGAGAACCCATATATACTGTTGGTGTATAGTTTATACAGAGACTAGTGTGTGAGAGCTGAGTCCTGGAGGCCTGTGATTTATCCAGGACGTCAAGCTATTGCAGGCAGCATGTGGTGCTTGAAACCAGTTTTCAGCCCTGGCTTTCCATAGGCATCAGTCTCCCCAGGAGCTGAGTCCCCCAACATCACACACCCCCACCCAGAGATTCTGATACAATTGGCCCAGGCAACCAGATTTGAAAAGCTTCCCACTTGATTCAAAGTGTAGTCACATTGAGAGACACTGTGAGCAACTAGTTCACTCTGGGTTTAGTCAGTATAGTTTATATACCCAAACTAGGAACAGTAGGAACAATAGAAATGCAAACTATTACAACCACTATGGAAAGCAGGACGGTGGCTTCTCAAAAAACTAAAAATAGAACTAATATATGATCTAGCAATTCCGCTTCCTGGTATTCATCCAAAGAAAATGAAAATATTAACCTAAAAAGATATATGCACCCCAATGTTCATGGTAACCTTATTTACAATTGCCAAGATATGGAAGCAAACTAAGTGTCCGTCAACAGATGACTGGATAAAGAAGTTGTGGTATATATAAAATGGAATATTACTGAGCCATAAAAAAGAATGAATGTTGCCATCTGCAGCAATATAGATGGACTTGGGGAGTATTATGCTGAGTGAAATAAGTCAGACAGAAGAAACAAATACTGTAGAATATCACTTATATATGAACTCTGAAAAAGAAAACTAGTGAACGTAACAACAACAACAACAACAACAAAAACAGACTCACAGGTACTGAGAACAAACAAATGGGCATCCATGGAGACAGGGAAGAGGGGAGGGCAAGACTGGGGTAGGGGATTAAGAGGTACAAACTACTACGTATAAAATAAATAAGCTACAAGGATATGTTGTACTGCACAGGGAATATAGCTGATATCTTATAATAACTATAAATGGAGTATAACCTTTAAAAACTGCAACCTGAAACATATAATATTGTACATCAACCCTACCTCAGTTAGAAAAACGTCAAAGACCAGTTTGCCCCATATGACCCAGGTCCCTCCAGTTTTGCCTCCTTTTCCTATCTGTAGGGCTCAGTGTCATCATCTGTTAAATAAGGTACTCAGTCTAGAAGGCCAGCTCTACTTCAAGAATCCCGTAAATCTACTGAAAACAAACTAAATGATCAAATGAGAAAACTCAACCCCAGCATGAGCAATCCTTACTGCTGGCAGAAGTTTCATCTCCACCATGATGAAATGAGGACTAAATAGTGTGCACTTGTTCCTTGCTTTCATGAACAGGAAGACACAGCTAATGTTATGTGAGATTTAAGAAGTAGGGAAAACAAGAGACATACTGCACTAAACTTAATACTTTCATCTGCCTTTGCTTTCCCTTCCTTGCACATTTACTGGAGGTGAGATGTGTTTAATTAAGGTTATATACCAATGAAAGCCAAATTATAATTTGCTTTTACCCATCAAATTTGTGTATATAGAAAATGTTTTCCAATAATAAAATAACATTTATTAACCATAAAATTTCAAATAATTTTAAAACACAAAGAGTAGAAAGTAAGAGTTATCCGTCTCTTGCCAAGATATATTTTATTTCCTTTAAGGAGTTTAACACATATCATTCAAAACCTTTTCTTATATATATATACATAAAGTATATTTTAAGTAAAATGAAATAATACTATGTGTAAATTTTACAACTTGCTTTTTCATTTGACAATATATACTGTAGACATCCTTTCATTTGAATTTACATTGCTTTACCTCATTCTTTTTAAAGGCTGAATAGTATTCTACTGTCCAGATGAATTAAACTGTATTAAGCCCTCCCTACTGAGCCTGGTCCTCTCCTCCCTACGCTTCAGGCCCCTGCATCTATGAAGGGGAGACATGGTCTGGGGGGAAGAGCAGGATGTGCAGACAGAGGTGAGCAGGCAGGGAAGCAGGGCCAGCTGACTGCCACTTTCTGCCCCTCCCCTCTGGCTTTCAGCAACACTTCCTTCATCCTACAGTTACATGAACTGCCTGTTTCTCCTTTCAAGTTTCAAAATTCTCTGCACTCAAAGAATTTTGGAGAAACATTACATGAGCATTTTCCGATTTTTCATTTCAGATTCCTCCTTCTCTCTGACAACAACACATCTGGCACTAATCTAAATACTCATGAAGCAAGACCAGCGATCTCACAGAAAGCAAGAGGGGAAGGACCCCCTTGATCTTTCAGTCAACATGGAGGGTTAAAATTGTCCAATTTAAAAATACAGCTGGGCAGATAAGAATAAGAGATACTAGAATATTTAAATCAAATACTTGTGGTTAACTGAGTCATATTGCCAAGCATTTTAGTCATCCTCACTCCAAGAAAAATATTTTATCAGGAATCTGGCCCTTAACAAATCCTATAAAACAGAAGTCAAATAGGACTGTCTGCAGAGTGACGGTAAGAGTCTATTATTCTCAGAATGCTGGGCCTTTAATTCCAGAATGAAATCCAAGCATGTTACCCAAGCAGCTTATACCTTACACAGGAGATGTTGGACAGCGATGGGACAGTTCTGTATTACTTTGTCAACAACATCTGAGATGGATTCCATAAAATCTGGGTTGGCAAACAGAATTTTATACAGATATAAAAGAAACGTTACACATTTCTCTCAGCAACTTTTTTAAAAAAGTAACTTTAACAAATACAGAATTCACTATGCCTTTAAAACTGTCACATTGGAATGAATGTGTCAAATTAATCCAAGTGACTCTGTGCATGGAGTGATGGTGACATGTCCCCTCAAGAGATGAAATGTGTGGGTTTAGAGAGGGAAAAAATCAAACAGTAACAAAGACAGACCAGCCCTGTGTTAGAATACACAGTGACTCACACTTTATATGAGATTGTAAAAAGCAAGTGCTCAGTGTATGTGACATGTAGTGAAAAATATTGTGAGTAGATATTGAACATGTGATGTATAGACACTAATGTCATGAAAAAGTTAGCCAGGATATAAGAAAAAACCTAGTCAGTGACTCATACTGTAAACCTGAGCTAGAAGACTGGGAAGGGGGAATGGTGGTGGCTTCTAAGTGAAACAATCAATATGGTAACAATCATGTTATTGAGTAAAAAATCTTACATTCAATTCCATAAGTGAAATAAGCTAAAGTATAAGTAATTCAGTTACAAAATTCTGAAATATGCTTTAAAAATCATGGAAAGTGTTGCTCGAGGGAAGAAGAAGGCGCCATGCAGCTGTTCACTGGACATTGTTGGTTTATGTCTATTTTAACTGAAGACTATCAAGAGCGAATGAGTGCCGTGATATCAGGTACAGTCAGACATGCATTGTGTGCCATTTCCCTGAACAGTCATACACATCGAAGAACAGGCAGTGGTTTGTATTTACCTATTAAATGTAAACTGAATGAGGCAGAAAATTATACCAAAATAGAAGTAAAATCCAATTTACTTAAACCTTAAAATATTGCCTCTTAGTTACTGTTTTTGCAAAAGCAGTAATCATTCTTTGTGACTACTCATTAAACTGATGATATCTCTAATTCTTCTTCCCAAGGCTGTCCTCAAACAGAAGCTTTAACTTGCAGCAGGGAACACAGCAGGACCAGCTGTACTGGGTTAAAAGTTGGACTGAGGACGGATCGTCATGTGTGATGGGAAGGTTATATGTACGATATCGTACTCTTATACAGAGGCAAATTCCAATCAAGCCTCGAGATTAACTAGTTTTCATATCAGTAGGAGATGAATTTCAAATCCATTATCTTCTATTGTTCTTAAAGCTGCTTCCTAACCACTCTTGGTTTAACCAACCATTAACTGTTTAACAGATAGCCAGACCCAAATTGGAGCACGATGAAACACCCAGTCAACGGCGTGGACCACGCAGGAGCCAGAGCAGCCACTGAAGCTGCAGCCTACACTCCCAAGGTCCTCCCTAAAAGGTGGCCACCTCACTCGGGAGCCCCACGGAGAGCCACCCTTGCACACACGAGGTGGCAGCATTGCTCCACACACGTCATTCTCTGCACAATCAGAAAACAAATGTCTTATCTCTGGGTGAAAGAAAATTTCAGGGCCTGGGAACCTTTCCTAGCCAACATCGATAATGAACTTCTTCTGGCTGATGGCATTGTTCCCTGTGTGCTGTTTGATCCACTTCCGTGGATCCATGACATACTTGGCAAACCCCTTGACTATATTGGGGCAAATGTGACAGTACTTCTCCTGCAGACACACACACAGACACACAGAGATATCACCAGGCATTAGCCGCCACCCTGTCTGCCCTCCGGCAAACACCCAATAACTCCAGCACCACAAACCCCCGACATCAGTCCTGCCCACGGCCACAGCTCCAAGGGACACTTACTGGGCTCAGTGATGTCTAACAGCTATGCTCTGGCAATGTACTCTGCTTTCTTTCCAGCTCTGATGTTAGTCCCAGCGTCACTGTGTCACATGTTGCTGCCTACTATCTGAGATGATGTCTGACGGTGCCTATCAAGTCCCTAGTCTCCATCTCCTCTCTTCTTACTCCTTGTATGCCCCCACGTGGCACCTGCCCAGGCACTCGCTGCCACCCACTGGGACAAGCAGACCCGCATCGCAGCCCAACCCAGATCTGAAGGCAGCAGATCTGGCCCTGTGGTCACCACATCCGATTGGCAGGTGGTTAACCTGCTCTGTGGTCTGACACAGCACACTCAGTGGCTCCATGACATAGAGTTAGTGAGTGCCTAGGCACGTGGGATGCACAAGTGAATAAAACACACACAGACCCCTGCCCACTGGCCCATACACTGGCTGAGAGTCAGAGTAACCAGTGATGGTGATAAATAAGTAAATGGCACAGCACTTTGTAAGGTGCTGGGACCATGAACCAAAGGAAAGACCGACTTTGACTGAATGGAGCTGCCACACATTGGGGCATGAGAACCCGCTCAGTGCCAGCCCCAGCCTGTGCTGTGCAAAGTGTTTCCTCAGCTGGTGATGCCTGACTGGGGGTCTCTGGGTTGATCATCCAGATCAACCTTAGAGCTAACCTCACAAGAACAGCGGTTGGCCCCTGGGTACCAGATTCTGAAAGTCAGCTTCCTGTGGGCCAAGTGGGCTTTGTTCAATGCCTGCACTTTGTCAGGCCCAAAGCTGGTGCTCAGGAGGACCTCTGAAGGCATTTTCACAATACTAAGTTCAAAATTTCTTAGAATCCCTGAAACGAAACCTAATACCACCCTTGGTATACTCTGCACAACTGTAAGACTGATGGGCCAGACTTGCTACACACCCCTGTGCTCACTGATAACTGAGTGAGTGGGTCACTCCATACAACCTCAAATCTACCAGGCTGAGGGCAGAAACAGTAAGTTGTCCTAAGACACCAGGTCAAAGTCTTGCAGCATCTCAGAGGCTTAACAGAAGGCAGGAAGTGCCTCCACAGAGTTGATGGTGTGCAGTGTGTCAGCCCCAAGACCTGGACCACCACTGCCCCCACCAACAGGATCCACACAACCTCAGGCCCACTCCTGCCCACAGGGGCAACAAGACACAGGGCAACTCTGACCCACTCCCACAGAGAGAAGTGGGGCAAGAACTAACTGACAGCAGGGTTGGGGCGGCTGACCTGCAGGGAACACAAGGAGCTCTTCCACTTCCTGACCTTCATGGCTGAGTGATACATTGTCACCGACCAAATGGGCCAAACCTGGTTCAGGGTCAGAGATGGACCCCAGAGAGCCAGTGAGGAAGGTAAAATCCACCACGAGGACTAGGAGAGCAGCCTCTGTCACAGTCAGCATACTCAGGGCCCTGCTCACCTGCATGGCCACCCCGACGGTCCGGAGCCAGAGGCTTTGTGACATATTGGTAACAGGAGTGGGGTGGCGAGGGAACTTCGGTCAAATATCCAAATTTATTTCCTTGAAGAAACACAAGGAAAGGACTAGGGGAAGTTCTAGGAAATATTTTAACATAAAAAGAATGTCTTATGCTACTTCTGTAAACCTTCCCCCAGGGGGAAAGTATTGACTCCCATGGGCTGCCCAGGACCACACACCCAAGTTTTGAGGTGCCCCAGCCCTGGAAACTCTAGTCCTGGGCACACCAGAGCACCCAGCCACCCTACTCACAGGAGCCCTGACTCGCACCTGTGCACCCTGTCCTAAAAATACCTCTCCATCCACCAAGAGTGTCATGCAAAATGTGGGACTCCCCCCAGGCACTAGCTTTCCTTCAACCAGCTTGTTACTGGGTGCAAAAGTGGGAGGGAAGGGGGGAGGCTAACCTCCCTTAAACTCCCCTGCAGCTCAGAAACTATGTGTTCAAGGTCACATGTCACTTCCATGCTTAAATTTTTCTCCAAAAACAAAATCTTTGCTCTTTATATAATAATTATCCTTGTATTAATAAGAATCTCTTCATTTTGACTAAAACAAAACAAGAACAAAACAGTAATTTGTCCTGATTTTGCAACCTGAAGAGAAAATTGCTTTGAAAGGGGTCTGTCAACTGCTACCTACAGACTGACACAAAGACAAAACTGATGGATTAGTCAAGTGGGCATTTTAAATAAAGGCCAATGAGACATTTTCCTCCGAATCTTACTGATTTAATTTTAGAGCTTCCTGTAACTCCTCCAGCATGGTAACGGAGTCTAGAAAACACAGGAGGACTCTGTTCAATGATTCACGCTAGAACAGCATCACTCTGAATGGTAATTCTCAGGGTACAGAACCACACACAGCAAGAGCTGGAAATGAGTTTGAATTCTGGCTGACTGCACAGGACTCCTCACAGTCACTGCTGCTGCTGTCTGCTCCTTACTCGGGAAATGAAGCCTGGAGGGAGAGGTGAAAGACACATTGGCTAATTGAAGGTTCTGTCTAATCAGGCTCCAATTAAATGACATCATACTACACAGGATGCTCAATACCAGTTATCAAGCTGCTCTCACTTACAGCTGGAACCTCCACAAGCATCCCTGTTCAGAGAAGAGGCTAAGCTTTCAGCCCCTTAATTCAACTGGTAAACAGATGGAGACCCACATTCATGGGGAGGGGAGGACAGGCACGGTGGGAGCAGGGGTGGCAGCCACAAGGGGAAGTGTGCAAACACCGTTTCTCTCTCACCCCCAAACTGGCCAATTTCCCATCTGTTTTTACCTTAATGGCCTTTGCAGTCTCCAGTGGTTGCTCAGGAGGGATTCCCACCTCCCTCTCCCTTGGCAGCTGTTGAATGAAATACATAATATCTCTACCTGCAATAGGGATGTGTTTGATGCAGCTTCCAATTACCTAATCTTCCACCTGGGGAGACAGAGAGGCAAAACAACATGTGAGTAATTCCTGGAGGGAAGCCCTCCCTGGACTCTAAGTTAGACTCCTGCCCCCACCTGCCCTGGCAATGCAAGCATTTACTGAATCTCCACTCTGTGCAAAGCTCAGGACTGGGGGAGGGGGAATAAAATGACCATGCATGCAATTCCAGATGCTCTGTAAGCAAAGTGGCCTTTCCATTAGGAATGTGAAGAGAAAACCGCAGAAGGCATTTAATTTCCAAAATGCTGTTGTCTGTCCAAACAATGGGTCACTATTGTTCCTCTAACAAAAAGGAAGAAGTTTTAACTATTAATTTTTTAACATTTTTATTGAGTTATAGGCATTTTACAATGTTGTGTCAAATTCCAGTGTAGAGCACAATTTTTCAGTTATACATGAACATATATATATTCATTGTCACTTTTTTTTTTGCTGTTTAACTATTAATTTTTAAACCAACTACAAATTGGCTTGCATTTAAAAGTCAACAACCTGGTTAGCATGCGTTACTTAGGGTGTGACAACCTGGACTCAGATCCTGGTTCTACATCTGTGGGCAGAGTAACCATGACCACACCTGTTAACACATATGTTTCAGCCTTGGCACCTTCACCTATCATATGCGGCGAGTGGGTGCACAGAAGAGACCCAGTGACAGGCAGCAGGTCAAGCACACAGCATGGTTTAGGCATGCATTAAGGACTCAGTAATTGACCTGCTCACTCTAGTAAGGGCTGCACTTGGTAGGAAGGAACAGTCTGGCAGGTTCCCCTCAACCCTATGCTATGTGAGATCCATGCTGAGGGGAGTTTGGATCTGCTCACCCAGCTGCCCTCCCGGGCCAGTGACCTGGTTGTCAGCCGTCACCAGCAGGAGAGGGCCAGGAGCTGCTGTGTGGCCCCAGGGCCTCACCAGCCCCCTGGGGTGCCACTCAACATGCAGGCCACAGGCTGGGAAGGTCCAGCTCATGCTGGTGGGAGCAGCCGGGCAGAGTGGACAATCCCCACCTGCACCAGGTAGAGGAGGCTTTCTGAGCACCCTGATGGCACTGGCTGCTTGTCACACACTCATGGAGACAGAAGGTTGGAGCGAATCCTCATCCATCTGATGGATGTATCAGTTCCACCGAATACAATCACAGACAGTTACCAGTGAATTTGCAAGAAAAGGTGACTGAATTCCTCTTATGTCTTCTGAGGTGCACAACTTCTAGAAGTGAGAGAGTGTGTAGCCTTTCTCAGGAGACCAAGCCAATTGTAGAATATTTAAGATCAAGATAAAAGATATGTACACATTATTAAAATCAGAAACTTAAAATCATAAGAACAGTAGCTCTCGCAAACAGAAACTATTCACAATTTCTATACTCAGTACATTACATACAACATTTTCTAAAATTAATTCAACCCATGTTGAGTATCAGCTTCATCACAGATTAAATATATTAAAATAACCCACAGCCAATGGTAGGAAAACAAGTAAGTGAGTTGTGCTACACCCACATGATGGGCTGTCAGGTAGTTACTAAATATCTTTCCACAGAGTATTTAACCATAAAGATACATCAGGGATAAATCAATATGCAAAATACAACTTCAGGAGCACATTGTACAATTAGAACACGAAATCAGATGGAGGGTATCCCAACTGTGCTTAAAACGTGTATCGTGTGTCTAAGAAAAAGAGCTCAGTAGACTATACCGAAAAAGTGTGGCACAGTCCTCTGGGCAGGTTTGTGGGTCAGTCTATTTTCTTCTTTACATTTCTCCATTTTACCTAAATTTTGTACAGTAAATGTAATTTTTATAAATAGGGGGGAAAAAACTGCACTAAGAAACAGAAAAATCTGAACAACAACTTTCTCTGTGGGCCTGCACGTAGTGTGAAACTTGTTTCAGATGCACAGGGGAGGCCAGGAAGCAGACCCACAGGCACAGACCCTGACCTCGGCCTGCACTGACCTCTGAGGACGTGACCTCAGAGAGGAGCCAGGCAGGACCACACAGCAAGTGGCACTGAAACACCTCACACCCAGGAGGGGGCAGTGTTCCAAGACTGGCTGAAGGGGCTGCGAGCACAGAGCATGCTCTGCAGGCTTCCTGCCTCTCCTCACCCCTGGGCCAAGGGGACACTGGCAGGGTGCGGGGACACAGGGGAAGGATTTGGCTTTTTCCTCCTGACTGTAGACACGTCAGCCTCTCCCTGCAGTGATTTCTGAACTTTGAGGTATTAAAGCACCAGCATATTAGTACATCATCTCTGCAACGTCTTGAAATAAAACAGTGACTATTTTTTAACTGAAATAAATGAATTTTTTTTAAAAAAACCTAGTTTGCATTTTTTTAAATTTAAGTCTTAGTTGATTTACAAAGTTATGTTAGTTTTGCTTACATTTTTCTCCATTATAATTTTATATTTTACTGAAAATATAAAGACTTATGATTGATAAAAATTCACTGTTAAATCTTTTATTTGTAAATATTAGAAAAGAAAGTTATTTTTGCTATCTCAACTTTTTATACACTTTCTTTTAATTGTATCTGTGTTATTAACCATATAAAAATAATGCAAATTGATATAAAGTAACATGCATTTACAAAGTCAAACAAGTTAGATTGAAATATCATTTTAAGAATTATTTTTATTTATTGGCATTTATTTTGAAATATTTTCAAAATAGACATGATCCTTATTTTGTCTACTTGTAGATTCAATACCCTTTAACATAGCATTTATATAATCATATCTTACTTCTTACATTTTAAAAAATGTATCCTTTTCTTAGTACTTATTATTACTTTTTAGGATAAATATATAGTTACCATTCCTTCTGATTCTTTGAATGTCTTGGTATTACTTTGGCTTAACTACAAACATAACAACCTTAGTGGTAACACAATTATAGAATTATAATATTTTTCCTCAAAGCTTTATAGCTATTTCCATAATATTTTGTGGCTAGTCAGTCTTTAATAGAAGAAGACAAGGCTATTCTTTGTTTTCTCTATAGAAGTAATTTTGTTTATATTTTTTTCTGGTCCACTTTTAAATTTAACATTTTGAAATAGATATAGGTATATATCTATTTTGCATTATAATTAAGCTCTAAATATGGTATATTCTTTTACTTTTCTTGATATGCCTATTTCCCTGCCCTGGGAACAAATCTGGGTATCCAACACTTTGGCACATTTTCTTGGTTGTTCTCTGATTGCTAAGAGTCTGGTCATACCCATGCTTTAGCTACTGCACTAGATGACTGAATTTCTAATGCTATTTCCTTCTTTTGAGCTGCAGTTTCATTAAATTTATGTATTATTTATTTTAGAAGCAAATAAAAGCTTATATTTATAGGTAAATGGCATAAGTTTTAGTGGAATGTGGAGATCACAATACAAATGTTTAGTTGATATAGATCTTTACTCTAAATAATGACGAAATTTTTTGATGTTAAGTTGCCTTCCTGATTTCCTTCCCTCTTCTTTCTTTTTGATTGGTATTTTTGGCTCTAAAATTTATTTTTGTGGCAAAATCTTATTTGAATTGATACAGACATGAAGGATACACACACACACATAAATGTCTATATAAACTCTGCTAAATAAATAATCATAAAATCCCTGTTCCTCGAATCAATCCAAAATATTTTAAGAATGCTGCTTTCCTTGGATTAAACTTAATTCTTCTCCTCACTTATTTATTAAGCAGCATTCCTTTGTCATGCAGTGACTATAGCCTTGTTCTTCCTGCAAGTAATTGTGTTTTATAAATTTGTAAGCAACCAGA